>NW_027597223.1:0-93617 GCF_964194155.1 Cetorhinus maximus
GGCGGAATTTCACGCAAGTTCCTTTAACATGAAACAAAAACAGAAAAGGCTGGAAAAATTCAGCAGGTCTGACAGCATCTGTGGAGAGAAAGACAGAGTTAACGTTTCGAGTCGGTATGATTCTTCTTCAGAGCTAAAGAGAAGTAAAAATGTGATGAAATTTATACTGTTTGGGGGGTGGGGGGGGTGGGGGGCGTGGAGCAGGTGAAGATGGACAGAAGGCCAGTGATAGGTGGCGGCATAGGAGAGATTGACAAAGATGTTATGCACTAAAGGACAAAGGGGTATTGGTACTGGCTAAAGGAGGTGCTGATGGTGGCATTAAGGTCAGAAAGCAGAATTTCTCCCATGCCTCTGCTCTCACATCGTCCTCTCCCTCCCAGAGCCATGATAGGGTCCCCCTTGTCCTCATTTTTCACCCCACCAGCCTCCGCATTCAAAGAATCATCCTCCGCCATTTCCGCCAACTCCAGCATGATGCCACCACCAAACACATCTTCCCTTCAGCCCTCCTGTCGCATTCCTTAGGAATCGTTCCCTCCAGGAGAGCCTGGTCCACTCCTCCATCACCCCCAACACCTCAACCCCCTCCCACGGCACCTTCCCATGCAATTGCAGAAGGTGCAACACCTGCCCATTTACCTCCTCCCTCCTCACTGCCCAAACACTCCTTCCAAGTGAAGCAGCATTTCACTTGCACCTCCTTCAATTTAGTCTATTGCATTCGCTGCTCCCAATGCGGTTTCCTCTACATTGGAGAGACCAAACGCAAACTGGGTGACCACTTTGCGCAACACCTTCAGTCTGTCCGCACGTATGACCCAGACCTCCCTGTCGCTTGCCATTTCAACACTCCACCCTGCTCTCATGCCCACATGTCCATCCTTGACCTGCTGCAATGTTCCAGTGAAGCCCAATGCAAACTGGAGGAACAGCACCTCATCTTCCGACTAGGCACTTTATAGTCTCCTGGACTTAACATTGAGTTCAACAACTTCAGACCATGAACTCTCTTCTCCATCCCCACCCCATTTTTATCCCCTTTTTTCAATTTTTATTTTTTATCCACTTATTTTTATTTTTATTTATTTTCATTTTTATTCTTGTTTTATCCCCACCTTTTATCCTATTTTCGGTCTTTCTCCTCACCACCGTCCCCTCCCCCCACCCCACCCCCACTAGGGCCATCTGTCACTTGTTTATGTTGTTCTTTCCAGAGCGCTTACCCTTGTCCTGCTTTTACCACATTCTGCTTTCTGATCTTAATACCACCTCCTTTAGCCAGTACCACTATCATTAACACCCCTTTGTCCTTTTGTCCATGACATCTTTGTGAATCACTCCTTTGCCTCCACCTATCGTTGACCTTCTGTCCATCTTCACCTGCTCCTCCCCCACAAAAACAGTATAAATTTCATCACATTTTTACTTCTCTTTCGCCCTGAAGAAGAGTCATATGGACTCGAAACATTAACTCTGTCTTTCATCTCCACAGATGCTGTCGGACCTGTTGAGTTTTTCCAGCATTTTCTATTTTTGTTTCAGATTTCCAGCATCCGCAATATTTTGTTTTTTTCCTTTAACATGACACTGGCAAACTTTACATTCAGAAATGTAAATATGCAAGTTTACTGGGGTATAGTTTAAATTGGGTGGAGGAGTCTTTGATTACGAATCCATTTGTAAAGGGGTCCTCACAATGCTTAACAGCCACTGGCATTGCTCAGTGGCATCATTCACTTACCACCTGAGCCAATGGGGAGGCTGGGAGTTTCTGTTGATTCACCTTGAAAACCTTGGGAATCATTCTGACTTTGGGCAACTGCGAAAGAGACAACATGGAATCAGCTGCCTGCTGCACCTTCATGGGAGAGAATTTGATGTTGGTCATTTTGCTATCGTCTAAAGTCAAAAGGCTGGAAAAGTAATTTACCCAAATGTAGATCACAACAACTCACTGTGTTAAAAAAGGAACTCTAAGAAGTGTTGGTGATGGGAAAAGCTGACAATCATCTGATTGGGTAACAAAGCATCTGTTTGCTTTCCAATTGACATTGGGAACACAGGGCACCGATAGGATGGACATGTTGGGCAACCAATGGGGGAAGCCTTGGGGGGTGGGGCCAATTGGCAGGAGTAGGTCATGTGATAAAACCTCCAGGAATACATCCAGCCAGAGTTGGCAAGCCTATTTCCAGCAGAAATTTCTGGATAAGAATCAGAGTAGGGGGCCGGGGCTGAATTTTCCCACCCCTAGCGCAGGAGAAGTGAGGAAGTTTGGCAGCTTTGTAGCTGGGATCTGTAACATTCAGGAATGGAACCTCAGACTTTGCTGGTCAGGAAGATCAACACATCACACCAGGCAGTTCGCACTTAGCAACCGAGCCAGCCACTGCAGGAGTCACTCTTTGTGCATTTCTGTAAATTTAGCTCTTTAACAGGCGGGTTCTTTTGGCCCATATAACTAATAGAGAACATCTGTGCATTTAAAAAGATCTGCTAGACACTAAAAATAAATCAAAGTGCTTTTAAAACAGTGAAGGCGCAAAGATTTTAGCTTCCCAGTCAGTGGAGCCTATAAAACTAAAAAGCCCTTGGAGGATGAAATGGAGAGTGTTAATTCAGAGGTAATGCTGATGTGAAACACTGATTGGAAGCAGCAGGTACACTTGAAGGAGAGTTGAATGTCACCTCACCATCCATGGCAGGAGGAAAATTCACAATAAATACAATCAAATATAACTGGAATTGGAAATGTAAAATGACTTAGCTTGCTATAAAAAAAAGCTTGCATTTATATTTCACAACATCAGGATGTCCCAAAGTGCTTTACAGCCAAAGAAGTACTTTTGAATTATAGTCACTGTTGTATCGTAGGAAGTGCAGCAGCCAATTTGTGCACAACAAGCTCCCGCAAACAGCAATGCAATAATGTCCAGATATTCTATTTCTGTAGATGTTGGTTGAGGGCTAAATATTGGCCCAGGACTCCGGGTGAACTCACCTGCACTTCAGTACGGGATCTTTTATGTTCATCTAAGAGAGCAGGAGGTTTCCAAACGACAGCACCTCTGGCAATGCAGCATTCCCTCAGTTCTGCCCTGGGAGTGTTAACCTGGATTATACGCTAAAATCTCTGGACTGAGATTTAAACCCACACTTTATAGAGGGAGCTCGCCACTGTCAAGAATCTGTTCGAAAACATTTCTGATCAAGGTTTTCTGATAAAGAATCCTTTTGAATTATTAAACTATTGAACTATTCAAGTAAACAGAACTTCATTTCTCACCATTTTTAATTATTTTACTCTTCCCTTCTCTCCTATTGAGGCATTTACACAGTAGTCCCAATGCTTCACCCCTGAGGTTGTTGTCATGTGTTAGTTCAGACAGTTAGTACTGAGAGGCTATTTGATCAAGAGGGTCACAGCTGAACACTAGCCCTGTGAACGCTCGCTGCTTGTGTTGATGTGCAGAGAATGGGTGTTTGGAGGAGCTGCTGGAGGGCCTGTGGTGCAAGCAGAACTGTCGGAGAGAAGAGGAAGACAAAAATGATTTATTCTCTTGTCAATCCCCTTTGCTCACATTCTACTACCGAACACTTGCTGCTTGATTTAGAACCCATTATATTAATAAGCATTATAAGTATTCATTTGTGAACATCTAATGGCATATTGAGTCAACAAGTTAATTGATGACCGTAATCCTGGAAATGTATGCACTTTATGGACACATAACTGCATAACAACTTATGTTTATATGGCACCTTTAACATAATAAAACATTAAAAAGCAAAATTTGGCACCAAGGCACATAAGACTTTTGAACAGTTAACCAAAAACATTGTAAAAGAAGTAGGTTTTAAGGAACATCTTAATGGAAGCGAGAGAGGTACAGAGGCAGAGGGGTTTATGGAGGGAAGTCCATGGCTTAGGGTCCAGGCAGCTGAAGGCACGGCTACCAGTGTTGGAGTGGTTAATATCAAGGATGCTCAAAGAGGCCAGAATTGGATGAGCGCAGAGGACATATTGGAGGATGTACAGAGAGAGGGAGGGATGAGGCCAAAGAGGAATTTGAAAACAAGGATGAGAATTTTATAATTGAGTCTTTGCTTAACCAGAAGCAACGTAGGTCTGGGACACAGGGGAAATTGTTGGTCAGGACTTTGTGTGAGTAAGGACACAGAAAGCACACATTCTTAAACATATGCACGCCATAAAGCTCATATACGGACACCCACATAAATATGTACATACACATACAACATGTACACCTGTATTACATAGAATTTACATTTGGTCCAGTTGCTCCATGCTGGTGATTATGTTTCACATAAGCCTCCTCCCACCCTACTTCTCCTAGCTCCATCAACACTTCTTCCTAATGCCTTCTCCCTCATGTACTAATCCAGCTTCCTCCTAAATGAATCAATGGTATTCATATCAGCTGCTCCCGTGGTAACAAATTCCACATTCTCATGACTTTCTGGGTAAGGAGATTTCTCCTGAATTCCCTATCAGATTTATTAATATTTATCTTATATTTTTCAGTTAGGGTCCATGCAGTTTTTGGATCCTCCACAACTGGAAACATCTTTTCTATGCCTACCTTTCTATAATTTTAAAGGTCTCTGTTAGGTCTCTTTCAGAGAAAAGAGCCCCAGCCTGTTCAGTCTTTCCTGATTGTTATAACCTCTCAGTCCTGGTCTCATGTTTGTAAATCTTTTTTGCACTTTACCCAGTGCTTCTATATACATTTTGTAAATGCACACACACAAATAGACGAACACACAGTTGCACACCTTAGCCAAATGAAAGAACAAATCAAGAATGACATCCAGGTATTTACTTTGTCATTATAACTCAATAGAAGGAAATGGTTTCTGTTTCCTGTCCTGCATGTCAATCAGTGCAACACCAAGGCAACATTATAAAAAAATTCCACTGACTTTATAGGCTGCAGTGTCTGATGAGCTGTTTATTGGCCTATGTTTAAAGGGGCATTGCACCCCTATAAAGTTCCCAGGAAAGGCTTGTTCCTACTGTTGGTTATGATCTGTCATTTACTGTGAGAAAATATTGTTGCATTTTTCAAGGCACTTTCCTTCCCTAAGACAATCTTCACTGGATTTGAAATTGTTCCTTAGGTTTCTATTTTGAAAACTTTTCCTTCTTCCTGGCTCACAAGTACAGATGAGGCTCTTTGGCCTGACTACTTCATTCTTACACATCATAAAGAGCTCCCCCATCCCCTAATCCCACACATTCCTCCCCAAATGCAGCATTTAACTTGAATGATTTCAGAGAATTTGTGATCATAAGATAATAAATAGGAGCAGGAGTAGCCATTTGGCCCTTCAAACCTGCTCCACCATCCAATAAGATAATGGCTGAACTTTTATATCAACTCCACTCTCCTGCCTGATCCTCATTTCTTTTAATTCCTTCAGTGCCAAAAATGTATTAATCTCAGTCTTGAATATACTCATTGACTGAGCATCCACAGCTCCCTGGAGTAGAGAAATTCAAAGAATCACAAGCCTTTATGCGAAAAAATTTCTACTCATCTCAGAACAAAATTACTAATCCCTTATTCTGGGACCGTGACCCCTAATTCCAGACTCTGCAGTCAGGGAAAACATCTTCTCAGTGTCCTCCCTATCAAACTCTCTCAGGTTTTATATGTTTCAATGAAATCACCTCTCATTCTTCCAAACTCCACAGACTATAAGCTCATTCTACTCAATCTCTCCTCACTTTATTCTGAAAGCGATTCCAGCTGTTAATCGCTCTTTCTGTTAAGAAGTTCTTCCCGGCCAGAGCTCTGAGTTGACTTTTTCCAGTTTGTATCTATGTTGCCTTATCCAATAGGTTTAACTTGAAAGAATGCTTGAGATTAAATTTCTATTCTCCAATGCTCTCACTTACTTGCCTCCTTCCAGGGGTGAAAATTTTTCTTCACCTTTCTTCATAACTCAATCCCCTAGCACTAGGATCTGGTCTTTTGGTCTTTACATTAAGTCCAGGGCTCAGATCTATCCCTTGTTCCTCACACTGTTCCCCAATGTGGCCAGGTAGCTGGCCTGCTTTCAGTAGGGGTGCAAACCAAGTGCATGACCTCCTCACACACCCCCCAAATACAATCATTAAAAGAAGCAGTGTATATATGTTTGTCAACATGCATGCGTTTGGATATGCATGTTCAGAAATTTGTGTGTGCCTACTTGAACATGTCTGTGTACATGCACACTTGTGTGCACATCATCTTCCTTTTAATACATTCATAGTATGTGGACATTGCTGACAAGGCCAGCATTTAGTGTCCACTCCTAATTGCCCTTGAGAAGGTGGCGGTGAACCACTTTCTTGAATCACTGTCTCCTGCCAATGCAAGATGGCTGTGCAAGATGGCTACCAACACCCGTCTGTGCATGTGCACTTGTCCATGCATGCGTAGAAAACCATTAATGTCGTTGGCCTTATGCATCAGCAGCAAATGCAGCCCGACTAAAATCATGGAAAGTAATACCAAACATTTCCATGGTTATTGTTAACAAAAGGGGAAAGGTTTGGGGGAACATCAGGGGGAACTTCTTCACTCAGCGAGTGGTGGGAGTGTGGAATGAGCTGCCATCTGACGTGGTAAATGCGGGCTCACTCTTAGGTTTTAAAAATAAATTGGATAGATACATGGATGGGAGAGGTCTGGAGGGTTATGGACTGGGTGCAGGTCAATGGGACTAGTGGAATAATATTTTGGCACAGACTAGAAGGGCCGAATGGCCTGTTTTTCTGTGCTGTAGTGTTCTATGGTTCTAAAACTCTGTATGTTACAGATTGTGTAAGAGAAAACAGCAGATTGTATTTGACTTTATAAAATAAAAACTGATACAGTGCAGAGAATAGCCAAAAGTTTCAGGTATTGATGAGTGAGCTGCCAGGGTTTGTATATAATAGAATTGAAAATATGCCATAGAAAAATATAAAACTAAAGGAAAAAAACCAAGGAGAAAGTGGAAATTGTATTTTGTTCTGAATACAATTGTGGCTTGTTAGGCCATTTTAGAGTCAACCACACTGCTGTGGGTCTGGAGTCATATGGAAGCCAGACTGGGTAAGGATGGCAGATTTCCTACCCTAAACCGAAGACCAAAATTAAATTAACAATCCTAGAGAGTTTCAGTTCACATTTGGATTGCTGCAAGTTTGAATTTTGCTTTAAAAAATGAGAAACTAAATGGAAAGGATGAGTGTCACACTGAGGTGGGGGAAATGAGTAGAGTTCTGACCTCCGTAGCTGGCAATGATGTCATGCAGTGAAGTGGTACAACTGCGCATGCACCGCGTTGGCAGCAAACTCAGCCTTCTTGAATACAACTTTGGCTTGTTCGGCCATTTTAGAGACAACCACATTGCTGTAGGTCTGGAGTCACATAGAAACCAGACTGGGTAAGGACAACAGATTTCCTACCCTAACGGTCATTAGTGAACCAGATGAGTTTTTACAACAATTTGATACTTGTGTGGCTTTTTATTCAAGATTTGTTTAATTAAGTGAATTTAAATTCTCTGGTTATTGTGTTGGGGCTTGAAACTCATGTCTCTGGATCATTAGTCCAGTCCTCTGGATTAATAGTTCAGTAGCATAACCACTATGATATTGTACCCATAACGTTCCCCTATGTGTCATTTTTTTTTGCTTTGTAGCACCCTGTGAAGTGTCTTATGATATTTTGCTATGTTAAGTGTGCTATATAAATACAAGTTGATATTGTTGAAAATCCCACTGACTCTTGCTGTCTAGGGTCACGCATGAGGAGTAGTTGCTTGAATGAGGTAATGAATGACTGACTGTGTTTGGAAAGATAGGTTCAGTACCCTGGGCACACAAAGTTTACTGGAAATTCCACATTTCAGCCTGTGATTTTAAAGGATAAAAAGTCACATGTAACCCGTGTACGCTTTCTCGATATTTAGACCCATCTTGTGTCTGGAGAATTGGAAAATCTCCTGACATCGCTCAGCATGGTCCAACGCCTTTAGGAGATGAGGATAGTATGGAGCAGAAGTGAAGGCCTGGTTCAGAATCTGCAATATTCTCAGAATGAAGGAAAATAATAGCACATGACGGTCTCCCACAGATGGAGATTGGAATCTGATTTTTTTTACACTGGGTTATAAACATAGGAAGACAGAATGGTCCACACAGAAAGAACATTCCAACAATGTGCTTCATGTTAGTTAAAAACACACATTCTGTGTCGTAACTTCTCTTACAAACCATCAAAGAGTTTTTATCTAAATCTCGACTGGAAATGAGCACCATAATTATCAAAGATTAATGACAGGAACCTGCTATGAATACAGAGACAAAATGAGAACACTCTTCTGCCACAGAACACACCCTTAGATCACAGGAAGTGCAGTGTCCCTGCAAGAAACCCCTTCCTCCAGAATACTCCCTTTCATCTGGTGCCTGAAGATTGGATAAATTAGCATCACTGACACTTTCTGTCCCACTATAGGCAGGAAGTTCAGACTGACAGTGAATGTGGTTGAGACAGGGAAGTGAGATAATGTGAAAAGGACCTAAAATTGTCAAGAATAAAATGTTCAATTCTCTCTCTCATCACTAGTGTAGCTGTACCCATGCCAATCTCATGGTGTTGGTTGAGGGATACATATTAGCCAGGACACTGGAGAGGACTGCCCTACACTTCTTTGAACAGTGGCATAGGATCTTTTATGTCCTCTTGAGCGGGCAGTCAGGGCCTCAATTTAATATCTCATCCAAAAGATGGCATGTCCGACAGTATTTCCTCAGGATTGCCCTGGGTAGCATCAGCCTGAAATTTGTGCTCAAGCCCTTGCAGAGGGATATCCTTGTGTGGTGGTCTGACCCAATGAATGTCAGGGGAGTAGAGTTGCTGATAAATGTAAAGCAATTGAGAAAGCAATTAGATATCTTTAAAGGGGGTACAGGAACCTGTAAGTTTTTGCACATAAATCTTGGATGTTTTTAAGACAATTTGAGAAGGTTTATTATTGGGTTTATTAATAGAGGCATGGAGTACAAAAACAGGATGCTGGAATTGGATAAATATCTGAAGAGAAAATATTTGCAGACTACATGGAAAGGGCGGGGAGTGGGACTAGTTGAATTGCCAATGCAGAGAACTGGCACAAACGTGAAGGACCGAATTACCTAATTCACTCCTGTAACTATTCTATGAATCTATGATTCTGTAAGTTAAAAAAGCTAAACTTTTATAAAACACTAGTTAGACCTCAGCTGGACTTCTGTGATCAATTCTGAGCACTACACTTCAGGAAGGATGTCAAAGCTTTGGAGTCGGCATGAAGGAGATTTACCAGAATGGTACCAGGATAAGGGACTTTAGTTATGTGGAGAGGCTGGAGAAGCTGGGGTTGTTCTCCTTAGAGCAGTGAAGGTTAAGAGGAGAGATGCTCAAGATCGCAAGCAGTTTTGATACAGTAAATAAAGGGAAACTGTTTCCCATGGCAGATGTGTTGATAAACAGATGACACAGATTTAAGCTGATTGGCAAAAGAACAGAGCAGGTTTTTGTGTTTTGGAATATGCTGCTTGAAAGGATGGTAAAAGCAGATTCAACTGTAACCTTTGAAAGAGAATTAAAGAGAAAAAAGTTTACAAAGCTGGGGAAAAGAGTAAGGGAATGGGATTAATTGGATAAGAGCTAGTAGGCACAATGGACTGAATGGTCACCTTCTGTGCTATATCATTCTATGATTCTATGACACTAAACATGAAAGAAGGTAGTGATTGCAACACAATCGAACCTTCAATTGGAACATGAAGCTGATGAGAAAATTGTATCTTCTCTTTGTCACATTATATGGCACAGTGGAAGGCATGTTTGCCGCAGATCAGAAGATAAAAGAATAACAAAAAATAAACAAGCCTACTATCTGACTAACCCAGAGCACTGTCCCCCTCTAATATTCCCATTCTCCATACACAGCATGTCTCAATCTCTGACTCTCAAACCTCTTCTAATAAACATTTAACAAGGTTTCTTTTTCCCCTTGAAACTATTGCTTGTTAAATTAACTCAGGTCTCATCCCTCTCAAGCCAATGAATAAACCTTTCCACCCTATTTCCTGGCGTCTAGACTTATCACAAGTATTTTTTTTTCAGTCATTCTCTCTAGTTTACTCTACAAGGTGGGAAAATTGAACAACAAATCCTTAGGAACATAGAACCAGGCAGAGGCCAATCAGCCCCTCGAGCATGTTCCACCATTCAATTAGTAGATGGCTGATCTGTATCTTAACTTCCATTTACTTGCCTTAGTTCTATAACCCATTACAGAACAGAAATCAAACAATCTCAGTTTTGAAATTTGCCTCAGCAGCTTTTTGGGGGGAGAGTTTGCATAAAAATAAAAAGCACTTTTGTATCAAATGCCTGTAGATGAATAGTATCTGTTAACGCTGACATTTCAAACTGAGCTGAAACTCACTGAAAAAGTATTCCTGTGGGTGTAGCCATTTGGATTGATGTTGGCAGATTAGCTGGCACAGGCACGATGGGCAGAATGGCCTTCTGCATTACTCTATCATTGAAAGGTATAAAACTATTACCAGGCTTGACAGGGTAGATGCTGAACAGCTGTTTCCACTGGCTGGGGAGTCTAAAACTAAGAGGCATAGTCTCAGTATAAGGGGTTGGCCATTTCGGATTAGATGAGGAGAAATTTCTTCACTCGGAGAGTTGTGAATCTCTGCAATTCTCCCCCACACACTCCCCATGCTCCATCCATGCTTACCCATGCCAACCTCTGCTCCACTACCCACCCTTCAGACAATGCATGCCAACCTATTCCCCTGTCCCCACTGCAATGGCTCCTCTTACTCTCCATGCCATCCTCTACCCCTGTACCCATCCTCCAAGGTGCTTCATACCTCCATGCCAATCTATGTCCCTGTACTCATGCCCATGGCCCCTCATATCCTCCATCTCAACCTATGCCCCTCCACCCACTCCCATGGCCCTTTAAGCCCCTTTGCTAGCTTAGTGCTAACTTATGCCAACTCATGCCCACCACCCACCACACTTGGCCCTTAAACCTAGCATGCCAACTCACCCAATATCCATATTGGGCAGATCTCAGAACCCATGTAGAGATTATAAATTTCTAAGTGTCTATTGCAGACTTCATTGTATTGATAAAAAACACTCTCATTCAAAGAACCCATCTCCCCACATTTACAATCCTTCAACTCATAAAGTCTTATAACAACAAACATTTCTTTCAAGTACACAATCCCTTATAACAGCAAGTATTGGAACTTATAGTCCCAATTCAAAGACTCTATGCCACTTGGAGCTTTCAATCAAATTTTGAAATGGCAAGGATCCTACTATGATAATGGATGGTTGTAAAATCAATCATGCAGCAATAATCCAGTAATTGAAGCCCTTAGGCTTATGTCAACAGACAGAGTTAAATAGCAAGCACTCCTTTTTAAAAACACTCCAGATATTTTTTTTTCAAAGATTTAAAGGACAGGATTTTTAAATGCCTTGACAGCTTGACAGCTCCCTTTGACAGGTGCTTTTGACAGTTCATCTTGACTCTTTTGACAGGTCTCCTCGACAAGCATTTTGACAGTTGATTTTCACCTGTCTGTTGACAGTTGAGCTTGACAATAATGGGTTTATGCATTTTTACGCGCATTTATGCCTACATTTAACAATTCCAAAGGGCACCTTAACTTCCCCGAAGGGCACCTCATCTCCACCAATGTGTCCGTGACCAGATCAAAAGGGGTACATTACCTCTCCAAAGGAGTACCCTAGCTATCCAAACAAACCCAGAAAGTTCAGACCTGCTCTTACCAGGTCTAATCTGCATACTTCGGTTTCACACTCCAAGGCTACCAAAATGTCTTCAGTGGAGGCAGCTGATGATTTTAATGTTCACCTGCCTCCATAAACAATGCATACACGAAACGTGAACCGCCTCCATTCCTGCCCCCAAAACAAGGAGAATTACTGTGTTCGAGGCAAGAACTTACTATTTTCATGTACTTCTGCCATTTTTGCCATGATTGAGAGGCCCCCTGACATGGGGCGAAAATCTGGGCCAGAGTCCAAACCTGCCCGCTCATTTTATTCTTTCCAGCGGGGCTGGTCAGAGATTTCATTGATGGTGATCAGAAGCAGGAGAATCTGGCTGAACTTTGCCTCCCATCCTCAAGGCAACTGTAATCCCCCTCATCCCTCCCCCAATCAGTGACACCCCCAAAACGAGTACAGCCAGCGATGGAACCTGTAAGTATGGGCTTTGCAGTGACTGTCAGTGGATCTCTGGCTTAGGAAGGAGTAAAGTCAGCTACTGACCCACTCCAGCGATTCCTTCTACCACTTATTGGAAAACACCATATGTGCTCTTGCCTCTGTACATGGTCGAATAACCAACTAAGAATCACAGAAAGAAAAAGAAAGAATAGCATTTTTATTTTTCAAAATATAGTATTGACATAAGATCTTTTATGTCTTTGTAAGAAGGTAGATAGAATTGGATTTAATGTTTCATCCAAAAGACAGCCCCACTGACAGAATAGCACTTCTGCAGTACTGCCCCTCTGATAGCACAGCACCCCCCTCGGCACAGATCCCCTAAAAGTGCAGCACTTCCTCAGTACTGCCCCTGTGACAGTACAATGCTCCCTCAGTACTGACCTTCCAACAGTGCAGCGCTCCCTCAGCATTGCCCATCCAACAGTGCAGTGTTCCCTCAGTACTGACCCTTCGACAGTGCAACACTCCCGTAGTACTGCCCCTCTGGCAGTGCAATGGTCCCTCAGTACTGACCCTCCAACAGTGCAGCAATCCCTCAGTACTGATCCTCCGACAGTGTAGCACTTCCTCAGCACTGACCCTCTGACAGTGCAGCACCCCCTCTGGAACTGAAGTCCATCAGTGACTCATCAGGTTCTGTGGTGGGGTGGCAGGCATTGCGGGAGGTGGGGGGTATGGTAGGACTTCCAACCCTCCAGGATTGTCCTGGAGTCTCCCGGAGTGAAAAATTAACCTCCATCTCACTGCTGTGAGCAATGCCCAGGAGAAAAAAAATCATAGGAGTATTTCAGAGAAAATCTTTGAACACTATTAGTTATGAAAATATTGAATATAGAGAAAATAAGGCTGTATGACTGATAATGAAGAGTCCATTCACTTTCTGATTGGCCATGGGAAAGTGGGAAGCCGCAAAGATGGATGCGTTGCAACCAATAGCGGGAGTGTGGGTGCCGTAGGGGAATGGAGGTTGGGTTTGCAACTGTGATTAAATGTATTCTTGGGGCTTTCATCACATAACTTGCCTCCACGCTCCAGCCTTTAGTCAGCCAACGCATCCATCCTGTGACATACTGCCTTCCTACGCCAAGTGAAGAGCAAAAAGACTCATTACCCAATTGGATGATGCTTGACTGTCAGCCAAATGGCCTTTTTGACCCCCATTTTAAATATTTTTATATCCGATAAAGAGAAATGTTCAAAGAAAATGACAAAAAAGGTATTTTTTTTAATGCTCCAATGATTTTTCTCCAGGGTTGCTGATCTTCAATTTCTGGAGATTCCAGGCTAATCCTGGAGGGTTGGCAACTCTAAGATGTGGGAAGCCATATTTCCAGAAATTAATCTCAATCTCCAGTAATATGTTCAAGAAGAGTTGGCTACCCAGTGGCAGTGGGGGCGGGTTTCTACACTACTATAAAGAAGCCTAAGTTAAGATAAACTTTTGACAAACTCATAGCTCATCATGCCCACCAGGTTAGCATGGCATCACAAACATGATCAATGATTATAAATGTACAACTTGCTGCCACAGTGAACGATACATCAGAGTTCAATGCTGCGAAGGGATGAGGGCTGATTTTAATTAAAGCCCTGCCTCCTGCTTTAATTAGCTTTGTGCCCTCTCTCGCACAGGCCACATTATTCATAACCAGCTGAGTCGCTGTCTGCACATCAGCACTCACCCACTATAACAGACTTCCCCTCATTTATCCATGCTCGTACATTATCCAACAACATTGATTGAGCCACGACTTAGTGTCGGCATCTGTCTCCATTGCATCCCAATACTAACATTCTATATTTCAGTCCACAGTCGAAAGGGAAAAGAAACAGAAGTAGATGTGTTTTTAATTTATTAATTTATTGCAGAGCAGATTCCTGGCCTAAGCCTTGTCGTCCATTAAGACAAAATGCTGTCTGCCTCCGTTCAGTCACATCCTTTTATTGTAGCTTTTTACTGCTTTTCCCCGCCACCTCCAGCAGTTATAGTCATCTTTTTTCTGTTGTTAGTAATCAGATTTATTGCTAATAAACCTTTGGCTGTCAAGGATGAGAGCACTGACCCATCAGATGTTGCAGTAGAGCAGGGGAGGATAGCTGTGGCTCACAGGGGAACACTCTCCCCTCTGAGTTCAGAAGGCCATGGGCTCAAGCCTCACTCCAGAGACTCAAGTGCAAAATCTAAGCTGACAATGAGGGAGTGCTGCATTGTCAGAAGTGCTGCCTTTTAAATACGTTAAAAATATTTAAACCAAAGCCCCGTCTAGCTTCTCAGGTGGACATGAAAGATCCCATGGACTTTATTCAAAGAAGAGCCAAAGAGTTTTCCCCCTGTGGCCTGGCCAAAATCTATCCTCAACCAACATCACTAAAAAAAACCAGATTATTTGATCATTTTCAGATTTCTGTTTGTGGGATCTTGCTGTGCACCAATTGGCTATTGCATTTTCCCAAATCATAACATTGACCAGAAACTGAACTGAACTGGACTAGCCATATAAATACTGTGGGCACAAGAGCAGGCCAGAGGCTAGGAATCCTCACCTCCTGACTCCCCAAAGCCTGTCCACCATCTACAGGGTACAAGTCAGGAGTGTGATGGAATATTCCCCAATTGCCTAGATGGGTGCAGCTCCAAAAACAACAACAACACTCAACAAGAAACTTGACACCATCCAGGACAAAGCAGCTCCCTTGATTGGCACCCCTTCCACAAACATTCACTCCCTCCACCACCGACGCACAGTGGCAGCTGTGTGTGCCACCTACAAGATGCACTGCAGCAACTCACCAAGGCTCCTTAGACAGCACCTTCCAAACCCATGGCCACTACCATCTAGAAGGACAAGGGCAGCAGACCATGGAAACACCACTACCTGGAAGTTCCCCTCCAAGCCACTCACCATCCTGATTTGGAAATTTATCGCCGTTCCTTCACTGTTGCTGGGTCAAAACCCTGGAACTCCCTCCCTGACAGCACTGTGGGTGTACCTATACCGCATGGACTGCAGCGGTTCAAGAAGGCAGTTCACAATCACATTCTCAAGGGCAATTAGGGATGGGCAATAAATACTGGCCCAGCCAGTGATGCCCACATCCCATGAATGAATAATTTTAAAAAAGTGGTTGAGTGACTGTTTTAATTGAGATCAGCCAACACAGTGAAGACTACAGTTAAATCTGAGACCCACATGATGTAATATCATAGCAGGGGGCACATTTCCCAACTGAGAAATAGGCAAAGTTGATTAGAAGTAAAACCATTTAACTGGTTGTGTGACGGTCATGAAAGGATTTAGGCCAAGAATTAGCCCTTGCTGTAGATCCAGGCATGGCCAGGAGAGGACGCCACCTCACCACAGTAGCTTCATCAATCCCCGCTTGGCCTGGTATTTCCATACTGCAGTCTGTCATGGGGGATGGGATGAGATGGTTTTTATTCCCCATGTTAAAGGAATCTGTGAAACATGTGCTGAATTATGGCTGCTGACTTTTTATTCTTATATTACAAGACCGCAAAAAGAATTTTGGAAGGGTTGACAACACTCTCAACAGCCTCGCCCTGTTAGGGTCCAGAAGCTTGTTTCTGAAAACATGTAATTTCTAAAGACTGCAGTCAAATCCTCACCACTAAACTATTCCAGTTTTAAAAAATCAACATTCAAAGAAAAAACCCTGCTGATTCTCAGTGGTAGCACTCTTGCCTCTAATTTAAAAAGTTGTGGGTTCAAGTCCTACTCCAGAAACGTGAGCACAAAATCCTGGCTGACACTCCCAACGCGGTACTGAGGGAGTGCTGCACTGTCAGAATCACTGGCCAGAATGTTCCAGCCCTTCCCACCAGTGGGATCATCTGCTCCCGCCAAAGTCAAAGGACATTCGAATGGCTCACCACCCCCACGGCAGGACCAGAAAATCCTGGGCACCGTCTTACATTAAATTGAGGTCCTGTCTGCCCTCACAAATGCATGTAAAAGCTTCTGTGGAACCATTTCAGAGAAGAGCAGCTCTCCTGGTATCCTGGCTAATATTTATCCCTCAATCACCACAAACAAAAATCAGAACAGAGAGTAACAGAGTTAACGTTTCGAGACCAATATGACTCTTCTTTGGAACTGAAATCTCTCCACAGATGCTGCTAGACCTGCTGATTTTCCCCCTGTGTTTTTATTTCAAATTTCCAGCCCCTGCAGTGTTTTGCTTTTCAACAAAAAACAGATTTGGTCATTATTTTACTGCTGTTTGTGGGAGCTTGCTGTGCACAAACTGGCTGCTGCATTTCCTACATTACCACGGTGATTACAAGTCCTTCAATGGCTATAGAATGCTTTGGGACATCTTGAGGTGTTAAAGAGCCAAAATAAGTGCAATCTCTTTCTTTATTTCTACTTTCAATGCCAATGCTGCAGACTCCACCATTGGCAGCCATGTCTTCAGCTGCCTGGAATTTCCTCCCTAAACCTCTCCACCTCTCTACCTCGTTCCTCCTTTAAGATGCTCCAAAAACCTTTTTTCCTCACTTGTCCTAATATTTCCTTGTGGTGCTTGGGTGTCAAATTTCGGTTGGTAACGCTCTTGTAAGGTGCCTTGGGACATTTTAAAGGCACCATTGAATGAAAGTTGTTGTTGTTGATTGGCTGAGTGCCCTACCCAACCGCACTCAGAGGAATGGCGGCCCTCATTATCAGAAGGAGCAGTTACCTTTCTTACCACCAGTGGCGATGCTCCTCTGATGCTGGTGTTGGTGGAGTGAAGGGATGTCTAAATCACCCATTGACATGTTAATCGGAGCCACCAGGCACACAGGGGTCACTTCTCAATTTAATACTGAGGCATAAAACTGGGCATTTTAGATTGGCATCATAGATATCGCTCAATTTTTATTTCCATTAATTCGATCAGATTTCCCAGGGAGATGTTGGAAACAGTATTGCTTCATTCGTTTGGCAATCAGACAGAGTTCTTTCTCCATATGACACTTTTTGATACAGTATACCAAGTATTTTGGAATGTGGTGTGAGTGTAGTCTGCTTGGAACAGGTAACTTTGGCTTTATGGTTCTCAAATCTCCTCACCTCATATCTGGCTTTGTTAGAATCTTATAGAATATACAGGAATGAAATAGGCCATTCATCTCAACTGGTCTATGCTGGTGCTTATACTCCACATGAGTCTCCTCCCATTCCAGCACATCTTTCTATTCCCTTTTCTCTCTTGTACTCATCTAGTTTCCTTTTGAAAGCATCTAACTCTTTGCCAGTCACTTCCTTGTGGTAGTAAGTTCTACACTCAACAGCTCCCGCGTAAAGGAATTTCTCCTGATTTCTCATAATGGTTGGTCGGTTCCTCTTATGGTTTTTCCACATTACATGGGATTGCCACAATGCTGGTTGATCAACTTCATATCAACCATCATTTTTGGATTTAGAGTGTGGTTTTACAGCTGGATGCTTTTCCTGCTGCTAACCCTCTCCAATTATCCAGCTGGAGACCAGCACTGATACACGCTGGCTTGCCTGCAGCAGTGTCTGTGGTCTTTCATAGCCAACGAGTCCTGGAGTGGACTTGAACCTGAAGCCTTCCTGCTCAAAGGCAGGAGAGCTACCCATTGAGCCACTCCGACTCTCCTATTGGATTTATTAATAACTTTCTTATAATTATGGCTCTTGATTTTGGAGAGGCCCGTAGAGATTGATTGCTGTGATTAACTAAAAGCTCCATTGTTATTACCAGGATGTAGAAGGTGAGTGGATGGATCTTTGTCTTTTACTGGCTAGCAATTCCTATGTTCCTGTGAATGTCTGCCCCACTGTCACAAACTTATCCATGTTACCACACTGACGATCCAGCAGGGGACACTTGTCAGCCACATTGCATTAATGAAAGAGAGAAAGACTTGTGCTCAATATCACCTGCATAAGGCTTTCCAAAGCCATCTCAAAATGTGATAACTTTTAATCAATTACTTTGATGTGCTGTGACAGTTTTTATGTAAAAAGAAAGACTAGACATTTATACAGCACTTTTCACGGCTACCAGATATCTCAAAGCGCTTTAAAGCTAATTAAGTACTTTCAAAGTGTGGTCACTGTTGTAATGTAGGAAATGTGACAGCTAATTTGTGCACAGCAAGCTCCCACAATGTGACTGTGAGCAGATAATCTGTTTTTGTGGTGTTGATTGAGGGATAAATGTTGTCCAGGACACCAGGGAAAACTCCCCTGCTCTCCTTTGAAATAGTGGCAGGGGATCTTTTATGTCTGCCTGAGAGGGCAGGCGAGTCCTCGGTTTAAAGCCTCATCCAAAAGATGGCACCTCTGACAGTGCAGCACTCCCTTTATACTAGGAATGGCAACCTAAATTTCTGTGCTCAAGCCTCTGGAGTGGGACTTAATTCACAAGCATTACTGACTCAGAGGTGAGAGTGCTACCTAATGAGCCACAGCTGGTGCTTTTCTTGTTGGGAAATATATATGATATTTAAGGCACAGCAAGACCACATCGACAGCCAGGAGAGGAGTAACCAATGCTTTTGGTTTTGGGGAGGAATGTTGGGTTATTGGAAGGAATTCTACTTCCCTTCAAAGAAGCCGTGGGATTTTTAACAGCCACCTTGACCACTATACCAGGCAGGCACTTAATCTGAAGGATAAAGAAAATGTGAAGAGGTAATTAAGCAATAGCTCAAACTTTATAGCAAATGGTTTGCTGTGGTGAGAGTAAGTTAAACGTGTGTGTGTGTAAAACTATTTTATTAAAAGTTAGCTTAGTCACACTCAGAGATCTGAAGTGAGTTGGATTACTTTTTATACAGACAAGAACCTGCATTCCCATAAGTGGGAGGGTCAAGGTCGCAGCTGAAACACTGTTTGAAAACAGTTCACCAACAGGCAGTCTTGTGGTTTCAATGTTCAAAAGGAAAGGCACTCTTATGACCCTCTTAGAAGTTAGATAACAGGCTGGAGGAGGGGCGAGTGAGCCTGGGCCACCTGAAGTTGCTGCTTTTTTATGAAGATACGTCTCTGAAAGTGTCTTTTATTTTTGACTGGACACGGTCTTGTTTTTCCTGCGGAGAGATCTGTGATTTTGAGGGCAGGGTGTGGTGGGGAGTGGGGAAAGGTTCTTCTCCTCAGGCATGCTTGCTTAGTTTGTATTTTTTTCTCCATTTTAGCCCTTAGGGCCTGCTCACATCTTCTGTGCATCGCTGGGCTCAGCCAGCTCCTGATCACTGCTTTTGCCAGAACGTTCCTGAAGTATAACTTGCCTTCCCTGTGCACAGCTAAAAAGCAAATATAACCACACAAAAAAAAAATCCAAAGCTTAGAAACATTGGCAGTCATGATCCTGTTTTGCTCATTAGTGAATCAGACTCCTTTGTCTTGTAGCCAGTGTTAATTGGTCCAGAATGTCATATCCCATTACAAGCCCATTGGATCTTATTCTATTACAAGTTCACAACATGTTACAATTACTTTACTATATTCCAATATTAGCCCACAATACCTTATCCCATTAAAAGTCTACTGTAGTAGCTGTTTCATATGTCTGCCATGGTTCACTGGACAGAAGGTTGTGGATTCAAGTACTACTCCAGGACCTGAGCATAAAGATCTAGGCTAATGCTCCAGTGCAGTACTGAGGGAGTGCTTCACTGTCAGAGGTGCAACCTTTCAGATGAGATGTTAAAATGAGGCTCCATCTGCCTGCTTGGATGGATGTAAAATATCCCATGGCCACTATTTCCAAGAAGAGCAGGGGAGTTTTCCCCAGTGTCCTGGACAATATTTATCCCTCAATTGACAAAACAAGAAAAAGACTATCTGGTCATTATCCCAATACAAGTTACCATACCTCGTTACGAGTCAGTTCCTCTACATCAAAGAGGAGAAAAATGCTAAAATAACGTGGACAATCTGTAGTTGCAGTGTGTCCTGTGACTGGGTCTATTAAGCTACATTTCAAAGCGATTCAAGATCCAAACCTTCACAGTGTCAATAGTTGGGAATCCGTCAGGATGCTAAGTGTGTAATAAGGTTCTCCTGGTACGAACACAAATCCTTCTCCAGATTTATGGTGCCAATTTTCAAAACCTTAAAGATACCAGGATTTTCTAAAACTAAACTTACAGATAAATCCTATCCAGCTTTGGTCAATATTTCCTTACTCGCTCTCCCTTATATAAATAAATCTTTAACTTGAAATGTGAAGATATTAAAACTTTAAATCCTAGTTTATTAAATTAGTCCTTGCAGAGTCTTGATTTATTAAATCCAAACTCTTTGATTTCAGGCTTTGTACCTCATGGTTTATTTAAACCTTCAATATTTCTTTAGCTAAGTCTCAATTTATTAAAGCTTTGCTCATGGGTTGGCTGGGATGTTCTCACTTCTAGTAAACTCCTTTGAAGAAAATAAACTTTTGCATTTATACAGCTTGTCCCATCTTTCAGAAATATCTTAAAGTACTTCATGTACAGAACTACTTGGGCTGTTTCTATGTTGGTAAGTGCACAACCATTTGAAAACAGAAGATCTCACAAACAGCATTGAGTTAAATGACCGGTCTAGAAATGTCTGGTCCAGAACATGGGCTCATAGCCTCAGGATTAGAGATTTAGGATTGAGATAAGGAGAAATTTGTTCACTTAGAGGGTTGTGGATATTATAATTCTTTACCCTTGGCAGCTTTGGATGCTTACTCATTGAGTATATTCAAGATTGGGATCGATAGATTTTTGGGAACTTTAAGGCAATCAAGGGATATGGGGATTGGGCTGAAAAGTGGAGTTGAGGTAGGAGATCAGCCATGATCTTACTGAATGGCAGAGCAGGCTCAAAAAGCTATACAGTCTACTCCTCCATTATGACCAGTTAATCTGTTTTTGGTTCGGGGAGGAATTTTTGGTAGGAGACAGGAGGTCTCCCTACTCTACTTTGAACATTGCCATGGCATTGATAACAGAACTGGGACCTCAATTTAACATCTGATCCAGGAGATGGCACCTTTACAATGTAGCACTTTTAAAAATTAATTCTCTTGGTGCAGGTATCACTGACCTTTACCGCTCATTGATAGTTGTCTTTCAGAAGGTGATGGTGGGCTCTCACCTTGAACAGCTGCAGTCCACGTATGGCTATTTCGTGATTATGAGTTCAGGTCCTGAAGTAGATCTTGATGAAGGTGAGGCCAACTTGGTCAAGCAGGCCCATTGAGATGTAAGAGAGAATTTTCTGACTCAGTGGCAGGAATGCATAACTTGGACATGATTTAAATAGATAGTCACAAAATCAAATGAAGTCAGTGGAAATAAAAAAAACAGAGAGATGTAAAATGAGCTGCCAATTTGTGTTTCATTATCACCCAAAGTCATGATTTACCCCTGACCTATATAAAGAAGCGACATTTTTGTTCCCTTTCCACAGTGTAGATCAGGTGTGAATTTATGGCCCTTGGACCTTGGCAACCTGGCTCATCTGGTTATGTTTCTCACTCGCTGCTTTTACTATGTTTGGATTTTGTGAGACTGAGTTTGAAAGGGGTTTGCTTGTCAAGCTGCTATCTAAATCCTAAATCAGAACATCAAGACTTGTTCACACTAGAAACCAGGATATGTGCCAATTAAACCTGCCTGACAACCCACCCATTCCCAAGGCTCCTTTGTACAATCCTAAACAATCCATGAAGACAGGAAGATTGGATACTCGATTATCAAGTGCTGGGAAATGGAAACCTTGCTGACAGGAACCCACATGTGCAATCTCCTTAGCTCATTGATATTCAGAATGGCTGCCTGAAGCATTTAAATATTTCAGCAAACCCTGTAATTCCTGTACTGGTTTAGAAAATTCTGTGGTTTAGAGAGGAAAAATTGCAAGAATGTTATACATGTGCATTTTGCACAAAGTAGATTTCTTCACCTTTAGAGTCTCCTGCAGCCACCTTGACTGAATGATAGTAATCTCAACTCTGACCTAGCAGTTCATGGGTTTAAACCCCATTTCAGCATTTGAGCACATAATCTGGATTAACGTGTCTGTACTAGGTGATCTTATTCAGGTGAGATGTTAAATCAAGGCCCATCTATCTGTTCAGATCTAGGGAAGTATAAGGGCTGAGCTGACAGAGAATTTTAAAATTTTGAAAGGGTAGTAACAGAGAAGATGTTTCCAGTTGTGGTGAAACTAAAACTAGGGGTCATAACTATGATAGTGACTAATAAATTCACTGGGGAATTCTCTATTCAGAGTGTGGTGTTAGAATGTGGAATTTACTACCTCAAAGACTAGCTGAGGCTAATAGCTTAGATATATTTGAGAGGAAGTTGGATAAGTATATGCAGGAGAAAGGGACAGAGGGATATGTTGATAGGGTGAAATGAAGACAGGCGGGGAAGACTCGTGTGAAGTAAAAGCATTGGTTGGGTGGGAATGGCTTGCTTCTGGTGCTGTATGCTCAAAGTAATTTAATGTCAAATGCCCCAGTTATAACAATATTCAAAGAAGAGCAGTGAGGTGCCCTAATGTATGGTTATCCCTCAAACAGAGCTGTCCATTATCTGAGTTGCTATTTGTGGGATCTTGCCGAGCACAGATTGGCTTCAGTGTTTGGGGTGTCCTGAGGATGTGAAAGGAGCTATATAAATGCAAATATTTTTTCCTTTTGCATCACAACCCCTGATTTTGTTTCCATCCTTTTCGATTTTCCAATTTTCACCCTACAATGTTTCTTTTCTGTCTGCTTTTGTTTATGTAATTTATTAGATAACATTTTCCAGCATTGCTCCAAAGCTATTGACTTAAGCTGAATTTCAGTTTCACCAGGTATAAACTTCTCACCAGTACACAGGCTGTTTGCCATGTATAAGTATCTCTGTAATCTGCCCCGGTTCTACAACCCTCTGAGATATTGGTGCGTCTCCAATTCTGGCCTCCTAAGCATCCCCGGTTTGAATCATTCCACCACTGGGGGCCAGGCCTTCAGCTGTCTAGGCTCTAAACTCTGGAATGCCCTCCCTAAACATTTTTGCCTCTCCTCCTTTAAAATCTACCTCTTTGACTAAGGTGGAGCATGTAGCCTAGGCTGACACTCAATGTAATACTGAGGGTGTGAGGTGTCATCCCAAAGGTGAATAGTAAAGATCCCATGACACTCATTGAGAAAAACCAGGGAGCTCTCTGATTGTCCTTTGTAGCATTCCTTCTTAATCCAATCCCAGCAAATAAACAACTTAACTGGTCAGTCTGCTGATTGCTGTGTCTGGGATCTTTCTGTGTGCTAAATGGCTGTTGTGTTTGCTGATGTAACAACAATGAGTGCACTTCAAAGTAATTTATTGTTTATGAAGCACTTTGAGATGTTTGCAAGGGACTTTCTTCGAACAGACAAGTTGCTGCTTTGCACAGTTACTTTTTTAAATTTACTTCATTTCATTCTATTACCAGTGCCAGTGTCAGGTGCTGCTGAATGAATCTTTTGTTAAAAATGGCTGCATTTCAAGATGAGTAAATTTACTCCCTATATTGGGAAACAACGTCCCTGTCGCCTTTGCTAAGAGGACTCCTGTGTCTTTGCTGTGTCTTTTAGTAAGGGACAGTCCCAATGTTGCATCATCCTGGTGATAATGCAAAGACAGCCAGACATGGTAGGGATTAATGATCCATGGTCTTGTCTGAAGCCTGGAGTGAAAGGAAAAGGCTGCAGCTAATGGATAGATGGAGAGTCAAGGTTCTGTCCACTTGTTTACCAAGGGATGGGTAATAGCCCAGGGCTCAGCTTTTAGCAAAGCTCCAGGCTTCAATCTTCAGGCTGAGAAGGAACCTTTCACTCGATTGACTCACTCAGATATAAAAGAACAGTTAACCCTTTGAGTGTCTGACTCAGGGATTTGCTATACATTCACAGGAGCATAATCTTCCCTGGAAATGTTCGTGAAAAAAAACTGGCAACAAGGCGAGATATTTTTTGATGTTGTTATGAAAAGCAGTTAGTGCTTGAAACAGAGAAAATATTAATTTTATTCTTTCTCTCAGTTTTGAGTCTTACTTGGCTGTAGATTCCTCGACAACAACAATAACTGTAAATGGTAATTTTCTTTGAGTCTAGACAACATCAACAACCTGCATTTCTATCGCACTTTTAATGTAGTAAAATGTCTCAAGGTGCTTCACAGAGCAACTAACAAAGTTTGACGCTGAGCCACAGATAAAGATATCAGGACAGGTAAGCAAAATCTTCTTCAAAGAGGTAGGTTTTAAAGCGTCTTAAAGGAGGAGAGAGGGGTAGCAAGGTGGAGAGATTTATGGAAGGAATTCCATAGCCTCGAGCCTAGATGACTGAAGGCAGGGCCTCCAATGGGGGAGCAAAGGAAATCGGCAATGTGCAAGAGGCCAGAATTGGACAACGAGAGTCAACAGGCTATTGGAACCAAGCTTGCCCCTGTCCTGAGACACACCTTCCACAAGGGGGTCACTGGACAATGAACTGGAGCAAGAATGCAACTCTTTTACTACTACTGCCCAGCTTAGAGTTGCTGGGATTGCCTTTGGAATGGAATTACGTGAATAAATCGCTTTGGCACCAGGAGCTAATTGGCACAAAGCAGCAACTTGCGTGTTCAAAGGAAGTCTCTTGCAAACATCTCAAAGTGCTTCACAAACTACGAATTACTCTGATGTGCACTGTCCTTAAAACCACCCAATAAGTTGCATTCAATTCTTTGATAGAGGGCATGATTTTTCAGTCGGTGTGTGGGGACATGTCCGACACAATGACACGTAAAATGACGCGCGATGATGTCTGGCGTGCTTCCCGATGTCATTGCACTGTGTTGTGATGTTTCGTCCGGCGGGCGTGCACAGCAGTTGGCTGCACGCTGGCCGATATTTAAATGGCCTATTAAGGTTGGCGGGCAGGCGAAAAGGCCAAGCGGCCTTCACATTTTTAGGAAACCTCATCCACGAGCGGGATGAAGTTCCCTAAAGCGTTTTATTAACTAAATAAAACATTTTTTTGAAATATAAAAATATATCCCATCTCATGTGACGCACATGAGGGGACATGTCCAAATACATTTTCGAGCCATTTATTTATTTATTTGACTGCTTCAATCTCCCTGAGGCAGTTCTGTGCCTCAGGGAGATTGAAGCTCTCTTTTGCGTGCATGCGTGAAAGAATGCTGGCCCCAACTCTCTCCTCCCCCCGCCCGTACAGGCAGCACTGAGTGCTACTGCTCACGGTAATTGGCCCGCCCACATAAAATGGCAGTGCGGAGCCAATCGCCAGCTCCGCATCCTGATCGCAGCCACGCCCGGTCCCGCCTGAAAACTTCAGGCCAGAATGTTATTAATTTATAAATCATCATGTTTAGTATTTGCAAATATGTCAGTCAATTTAAAGTTTGGTTTGCATGGTGCAATGTGATATATTAGGAACTCCTGAATCAGGCTCTGTCAATGGGCTATTTGACTGTGGTGGGCATCACAGCCAAGTCTTAACCTTATCTGATCATTTTTACTATATAACGGTCAGAGGTAAGAACCCTGGTTGATTTTTTCTCTCCCTTGCCCAAAGACACTGAGGCCAGCTTGAGCTTAGCCACAAAGTTTGGGGACCGAACACAAGGATCTGGTCTGCATGCATCAGATAAACAGTGGGTAATGAATTTATCAAATAATTGTCAAGGAAGCCTTGCCAAACACTTTTGCTTGTGCCTCAGTGGGTAGTGCACTCACCTCTGAGCCGTAAGGTCATGGTTTAAAGTCCCACTGCAGACATCTCAGCACAAAAACCAGTCTGATAATCCCAATGCAGTACTGAGGGACTGCTGCACTGTCAGAGGTGCCGTCCCTCCGATGAAGTGCTAAACCAAGGACCCATCAACCCTCTCAGGTGGACACAAAAGATCCAACACCGCTATTCAAAGATGACCAGTGGAGTACTCCCTGGAGTCCTGGCCAATATTTATCCCTCAACCAACATCACTTACACAGCTTATCGTGTGATTACCACATTGTGGGATCTTGCTGTGTCCAAATTAGCTGCCGTGTTTCCTACATTACAACAGTGTCTACACAAATTGTATAATTGGCAATAGTGTGCTGTGGGATGTCCTGAGGTTGTAAAATGCACTCTAGAAATGCAAGACTTTCTATTGACAGATAAATATTCTGATTGAAAGGATTATAGACAGGACATTTTTCTCAAACTGTACCTTTGCTTGCTCAGTGTTGAGAGGACCGTCCATCCCTGGGGACATTTGGGTTTGAAGTGTTCAAAACAGATGACAGGAAACTTCAAAAGCAAGTGTGTCTTTGGTGTCTAAAAGATTCTTAAAGATTAATGATTCCTCGAAGAGCATCAAATGCAAAAACCACAAAGTGTCCGTTCAATAAATCTTTCCCTTACAGTCCAACCACTTCAGAAAGTAATCTTGACAAAATCAAGGGCATTTTACCAAACCAAATGTTGAAACACTGAAGAAGAGGCAGTGCTATCTTGGGTAAAGCACATTGGAGATAGTGGTGAAATTTGGTAATCTGGTTGTCCAGTTTTTTGAAACGGTTGAAAATGAAATGGTATTTATAACTGCCTCACCCCACAAAGCAAATTTTGGGTGATAAATCTGCAAGTTGTTCTGCATTGAGTAAGAAGGATAATGTTTGCCTGAGAATGAGAATCCTTGAACTGTGCACAATAGCAAAGGGTAACAAACCTGCTTGTTCTACGTTGTGGTGACCAGGGGAAGGGGTGAGGGGGGTGGAGTGGTGAGGAGGAAAAAAAGATTGAGTAGGAATGGGGCAGACATGAGGATAGAAGAGAGAGAGAGAAAAAGGTGGTGGCAGAGAGAAAGATAAAATGTACAAGAGTGAAAAGAGTGTGAGGGAAATGTGTGAAAAAGACTAGGGGAGGCAGAGTGAAATAAAAGTTGAAAGAAGGGATTAATTACAGCTTAGGAAGGAAGAGGGAATGAATAAGAAAAAAAATAAATAGTTGCATTTATATCACACCTTTCACAACCACAGGACATTCTGAAGTGCTTTACAGCCAATGAAGTACTTTTAAAATGTAGTCACTGTTATAATGTGGGAAAGACAACAGCCAATTTGTGCACAGCAAACTCCCACAAACCGCAACATGATGATGACCGGATAATCTGGTCTAGCAACATTGGCTGTGGGATAAATATCGACCAAGACATCAGGAATATCTCCCCAGCTTTTCTTCGAATAGTGCAGTGGGATCTTTTACATTCACCAGAAATGGCATATAGGGCTTTGGTCTAACACCTCATCTGGAAGATGGCACCCCCGACTGTGCAGCAGTCTCTCAGTACTGCACTGAGTGTATAGGCCTGAATTTTCTGCTCAAGTCTCCTAAGGGGACAAGGGACAAAAAGGGGATACATCATAGAATGATAGAAATTTACAGCACAGGGACAGAGCTCTTTGTGTCTGGTGCAGACTGAAAAAGTGCTATCCAGCCTAAACCTACTTTCCAGCTTTTGGCCCATAGTCTTGTGGGTTATAACACTTCAAGTGCATATCCAAGTATCTTTGAAATATGATGAGGGCCTTTGCATCTATCATCTTCTCAGACAGTCAGTTCCAGACCCCACCCACTCTGGATAAAAATATTTCTGAATTTCCCTCTAATCCCTCTGCCAATTTAAAACTTTGCCCACTGGTTATTGACCTTTCTGCTAAGGGAAGTTGCTCCTTCCTATCGACTCTATCTAGGTCACTTATGATTTTATAAACTCAATTAAATAGCCCTTCAACCTCCTCTGTTTCAAAGAAAACAACCCCAGCCCTCTACAATCTTTCTTCATGCTAAAATTCTCCATTCCTGGCAACATCCTCAGAAATCTCCTCTGTGCTCTCTCTAGTGCTATCGCATTGAATGACAGCACATATAAGAGGATACATGGGTAAGCAAGAGAATGGGAGAGGAGACAGGGAGACAAATGGAAAGAGAGAAAGGATGCTTAGTTCATTAACACCTCTCACTTTCTCAATTCATATTGAGAATATGGCGGATTCTTGGGATAAAAGCATATCGATTTTTAATATGATTATCTCAAAAAGTGTGGGTGATGATTGTCTGAAATGATGATAAAAATGTCTGCGCTTTAATCTTGTGTTAATGTCCCGTTAACAAACCTGTGACAATGTGCGGCACAAGTTCCCAACAGCAGAAATAATGTTTCCTTCACTCAAATTTAGGAAAATATTTTAGCTTCCACCTCCTTCCACCAAAATATGAATTACAGTTTCTCTCTTATAACAAACAATTTTATGAATTCCTTTCTCTCTGTGTTTTTTACTGACTGGTCACGCTAAAACGTAAAGCATTTCTGTCAGCAGCTGTCAGAGCTGGCTGCCTTTAACATTCCACAGGCCCCCCGAAGGATGGCACAGGTTAATTCACAAAAAAAGTCTCATTTTTTAACAGCTTGTTTCTACAGCTTGACAAAAGATTCTGAGTTTATTGCCTCCTCTTTTCCCTGCAATCCAATTAAAAGCTGTGACAGAAAGCTGTCTGCTTCTTATCTGAAGCAGTGGCATCTGCAGATGCACTTAAAGGCCCACCTTTTTGCTGGAAGGGATTTAGCCAGAATTCCTGGGCTGTGTTTGAAGTTAGTCCACTTTCTTGGCATTGGAAACTGGGAAAAAACATGAACCTTTTCACTTGACATTGAAGCCACACTATAACATAATTAACAGGGCAGATTTGCAACCAGCTGCAGGTAATCTCTGATTATCCACTGGTGCTTCTTTCTGTCCATGTTTCTTTCAGTGTTAACCAATTCAGCGCTATAGAAAATTACATTATTTGCATCTCTACTGAAACATAATTTCATTGCATTTTAGTTTGACAAGTTATAGGAACAGAGATAAACCATGTCAAGTGCAGGCATAACAGACAAGGTGAAATGTGAGTATAGAATACTGAGTTTAGAGATTTGTATACTGGGTACAAAGTGTGTAGAACAGCTCTTTCAGATGAAACATTAAAGTGAAGCCCCATTTTCCCTCTCAGGTGGACTTAAAAATCTCACTGCACTCTGTTGAAGAAGAACAGGGGATTTCTCCCTGGCACAACATTTATCACAACTTAATTTGTACCCAAATTAGCTGCTGTGTTTTCTGCTACAAGAGTGATCACTCTTCAAATAATAATTGTTTGGCTGTGAACTGCTTTGGGATGTCCCAAGGTCATGAAAGGTGCTATATAAATGGAGCTATATATAGGGAGTCCAGTACATCAGTGCAAAATACAAGGCTGAAGCATTTGCAACAATCTTCAGCCAAAAGTGCTGGGTGGATGATCCATCTCAGCCTCCTCCTGAGGTCCCCAGCATCACAGATGCCAGTCTTCGACCATTTTGATTCACTGCACGTGATATCAAGAAATGGCATAAGGCCAACTGGATACTGCAAAGGCTGAGGACCCTGACAACATTCCAGAAATAGTACTGAAAACTTGTGCTCCAGAACTAGCCTTGTTCCTAACCAAGCCATTCCAGTACAGCACAAAACTGGCATCTACCCAGCAATGTGGAAAATTGCCCAGGTGTGTCCTGTCCACAAACACAGAATAAATCTAACCTGGCCAATTACCGCCCCATCAGTCTACTCTCGACACCAGTCGATCATCAGCAAAGTGATGGAAGGTATTGTCGACGATGCTATCAAGCAGCACTTACTCAGCAATAACCTGCTCACTGATGCTCAGTTTGGGTTCCACCAGGACCACTCAGCTCCTGACCTCATTACAGTCTTAGTCCAAACATGGACAAAAGAGCTGAACTCTAGGGGTAGGATGAGAGTGACTGCCCTTGACATTAAGGCTGCATTTGACTAAGTGTGCCATCAAGGAGCCCTAGCAAAACTGGAGTCAATGAGAATCAAGGGGAAATTCTCCAATGGTTGGAGTCATACCAAGCACAAAGGAAGATAGTTGTGGTTGTTGGAGGTCAATCACCTCAGTTCCAGGATATTGCTGCATGAGTTCCTCAGCACAGTATCCTAGGCTTAACCATCTTCAGCTGCTTTATCAAGGAACCCCCTTTCATCATAAGGGTAAAAGTGGAGATGTTCACTGATGATTGTACAATGTTCAGCACTATTCACAACTCCTCAGGTACTGAAGCAGTCTGTGTCCATATGCAGCAAGATCTGGACAACATTCATGCTGAGCTGATAAGTGGCAAATAACATTCGCTTCACATAAGTGCCAGGCAATGACCACCTCCAACAAGAGAGAATTGAACTGCCTTCCCTTGACATTCAATAGCATTACCATCGCTGAATCCCCCACTATCAACATACTGGGGTTACCATTGACCAGAAACTGAACTTGACTAGCCATATAAATACTGTGGCTACAAGAGCAGGCTCCAGGTTGGGCATTCTGAGGAGATGGTGGCATAATGGTAATGTCAATGAACTAGTCATCCAGGGGACACAGATTCAAATCCCACTGTAGCAGCTGGGTTCAATAAATAAACTAATTTAATTCAATTAATAAATCTGGAATATAAAGCTAGTCTCAGTCATAATGACCATGAAACTATCATTGATTGTGATAAAATCCCATTTGGTTCACTAATGCTTTTTAGGGAAGGAAATCTGCCATCCTTACCTGGTCTGAGCTATGTGTGACTCCAGATCCACAGCAATGTGGTTGACTTTTAACTGCCCTCTGAAATGGTCTAGCAAGCCACTCGGTTCACAGCCAAATAGGGATGGGCAACAAATGCTGGCCAAATGCTCGAAAAATAATTCTGCAGGGAGTAACTCACCTCCTGACTCTTCAAAGCATGTCCACCATCTACAAGGCACAAGTCAAGAGTGTGATGGAATACTTCCATTGCCTGGATGAGTGCAGCACCAACAACACTCAAGAAGCTCAACACCATCCAGGACACAGCAGCCCCACTTGATTGGCACCCCGTCCACCACCTTACACATTCACTCCCTCCACCACTGACTCAGTGGCAGCAGTGTGTTCTATCTACAAGGTACACTGTGGCAACTCTCCAAGGCCCCTTTGTCAGTACCTTCCATACCTGCAACCGCTATCACTTAGAAGGATAAGGGCCACAGCTGCACAGGGAGACAGTGGCATTGTGGTAATGTCACTGGACAAGTAATCCAGAGGCCCAGGCTAATGCTGTGGGGAAATGGGTTCAAATCCCAACATTGGAGTTTAAAATTCAATTAATAAAATCTGGAATTGAAAGCTAGTCTCAGTATTGGTAACTATGAAACTATTATTGTTGTAAAACCCATCTGGATGCTCCTTAGGGAAGGAAAAATGCCATCCTTACCTGGTGTGGCCCATGTGACTCCAGAGGTCTGGCAAGCCACTCAGTTCAAGAACAATTAGGGATGGGCAACAAATACTGATTTTGCCAGTGACTCCCACATCCTATGAATGAATAGAAAAATAAATTCTGCAGGGAGTAACTCACCTCCTGAAGGAATACATAGAACCACCACCTGTAAGCTCCCCGCCAAGCCACTCACCATCCTGACTTGGAACTATTTCATTGTCGCTGGGTCAAAATCATGGAACTCCTTTCCTAAAACAATGTGGGTGTACCTACACTGTATGGCCTTCAGTGGTCAAGAAGGCATCTCACCACCAATTTCTCAAGCACAATTAGGATGGGCAATAATAGCTGACCTAGCTAGTGATGTCCACATTCATGAACGAATCAAATTTTAAAAAAATGCAAGTCTTCCTCTCTGTTACACACAGGATGTACAGTATAGTGTACAGGTTTTAGAGCATTGCAGAAAGGATATATTGTAGAGTATTGTGCAAAACTCCAAATGGGACATCAATGTGTTACACAGGTGTGAAGTACTGCACACTGGACAATGTGTGGGTTGGAATGCATTCCCAGCTGAAACCTGGTACAGAGCATTCATTTTCTTTTATTGGTCCTCCAGTGGGTTGTACCACCCTATTATTTATGATTTATTTTGATTTGCATTAAAACTATATCGAGTTGTGAGCTGTATGCAGTTGTGGGAATGACTGTATAAACACACTGAGCAGAATGTGGTTGCCATGGAGACAGAGGATCAGATATGATGTAACCAGTGCTACAGTTATAGTCCTGCTTTTACTCTCATATTGCAGGGAAATAGGTGCAAAAAATGTAGTGGATGTCGACTTGCAATGTTGCTCGGGGGGTGGGGGCAACATTTTCACCTGAGTCAGCAGGTTGTGTATGTAAACCCCATTCCAGTGGCTTGAGAAAATAGACTGATGGTACCGAGAGAGTGTGGCACTGTTGGAGGTGCCACCTTGAGACATTAAACCAGGATCCGTCTGCCTTCTCAGGTTCAAGATTGCACTGTACTATTTGAAGAAGAGCCAGGTGAATCCTTCCTGGTGATTTGACCAATATTCAGCACTCAATGAACATCACTCAAAAAAGATTAAAAGCAAAATACTGATGCTGGAAATCTGAAACAAAAGTAAAAAATAGCTGGAAAAACTCAGTAGGTCTGACAGCATCTGTGGAGAGGAACACAGTTAACGTTTCGAGTCCGTATGACTCTTCATCAGAACTGAGGAAATATAGAAATGAGGTGAAATATAAGCTGGTTGAGGGGGGTGGGACATGTAGAGCTGGATAGAGGGCCAGTGATAGGTGGAGGCAAAGAAGAGATTGCCAAAGATGTCATAGATAAAAGAACAAAGGGGTGTTGACGGTGGTGATAATAGCTAAGGAATGTGCTAATTGTGACATTAAGGGTAGAAAGCAGGACGAACAAGTGACAGATAGCCCTAGTGGGGGTGGGGTGGGGAGGAAAGGATCGAAATAGGCTAAAAGGTGGAGATGAAACAATGGACAGAAATACATTTAAAAATAATGTAAATAGGTGGGAAAAGAAAAATATATTTAAAAATTACTGGAAAAAGAGGGATTGGAAAGGGGGTGGGGATGGAGGAGAGTTCATAACATTGAGTTCAACAACTTCAGATCAAGTTCGGCAGGCTGTAAAGTGCTTAGTCGGAAGATGAGGTGCTGTTCCTCCAGTTTGCGTTGAGCTTCACTGGAACATTGCAGCAGGCCAATGACGGACATGCAGGGTGGTGTGTTGAAATGGCAAGCGACAGGGAGGTCTGGGTCATGCTTGCGGACAGACCAAAGGTGTTCCGCAAAGTGGTCACCCAGTTTGCATTTGCTCTCTCCAATGTACAGGAGACCGCATTGGGAGCAGCGAATGCAGTAGACTAAATTGAGGGAAGTGCAAGTGAAGTGCTGCTTCACTTGAAAGGAGTGTTTGGGCCCTTGGACGGTGAGGAGGGGGGAAGTAAAGGGGCAGGTGTTGCGCCTTCTGCGGTTACATGGGAAGGTGCCATTGGTTGAGGTGTAGGGGGTGATGGAGGAGTGGACCAGTGTGTTCCGGAGGGAATGATCCCTGTGGAATCCCGCCGGTGGGGGGTGGTGAAGGGAAGATGTGTTTGGTGGTGGCATCGTGCTGGAGTTGACAGAAATGGTGGAGGATGATCCTTTGAATGCGGAGGCTGGTGGGGTGATAAGTGAGGACAAGGGGGACTCTATCATGGTTCTGGGAGAGGAAGGTGTGAGGGTGGATGCGTGGGAGATGGGCCGGACACAGTTGAGGACCCTGTCAACCACCGTGGGTGGAAAACCTCGGTTAAGGAAGAAGGAAGACATGTCAGAGGAACTGTTTTTGAAAGTGGCATCAACAGAACAGATGCAACGGAGGCGAAGGAACTGAGAGAATGGGATGGAGTCCTTACAGGAAGCGGGGTGAGGGGAGGTAGCTGTGGGAGTCGGTAGGCTTGTAATGAATGTTGGTGGACAGTCTATCACCAGAAATTGAGACAGAGAGGTCAAGGAAGGGAAGTGTCAGTGATGGACCATGTGAAAATGATAGAGGGGTGGAAATTGGAAGCAAACTTAATAAATTTTTCCAGGTCCAGACGAGAGCATGAAGCGGCACTGAAACAATCATCGATGTACCAGAGAAAGAGTTTTGGGAGGGGGCCTGAGTAGGACTGGAACAAGGAATGTTCCAGTATCAAAAAAGAGTATCTGGTTATTTATCACATTGCTGTTTGTGGGAGCTTGCTGTGCTTGAGTGTTGAGAATGCTACCAATCTATGATGTGCTGTGCATTCTGGGCACCTCACCTCAGGGAGCATATATTGGCCTTCCAGAGGGATGTAGCACAACATCACCAGAATGTTAATGAGGTTAGAAGGGTTAAATTATCAGAACAGGTTGCATAGTTAAGTGATGTCCTCCTTTGAGTATAGAAGATTAAAGGGTGATCAGCAGGGGGGGGAAAGGAATGTTTAGATGATTCCAGGCTTTGGTAGAGTAGAAAGAAAAAACATTTCCTCTGGTGGGGGGAGCCCAGAATAAGGGTGCATAGCCTTAAAATTAGAGCTAAACTTTTGGGGGTGATGTCAGGAAGCACTTCACACAAAGGGTACTGGAAATCTGAAACTCTCTCCCTCAAAAAAGCTGCTGCAGCTGGGATCAATTAAACATTTAAAACTGATATTGATAGATTGTCATTAGGCAAGGGTGTTGAGGGATATAGAACCGAGGTGGGTAAATGGAGTTAAGATACCCCATGATCTAATTGAATAATGAAAACGGCTTGAGGGACTCTATGGCCACCTCTGGTTCATGTCTTCATAAAAGGTTTGTGTGCACTTTTGCGTGTTTTCTTTAAAAGCCTAAATTACTAATTATAGGACAAACTGTTAAACATTATGAAAGGAAAATCTGTATATTGCCCATGCCAATCACCTTAAGTTGTTACTTTGAATAACTGATCAGAGAAAGCATGGGACAGCTAAAACATTTGGGGCTTCTCTAATATACCTCTCTGCATGGGAATACTGTGTCTGTGGACAGAGTTCCATGGTGTTACAGCAGGTGGAGCTCTGCACCCAGCTTGGCTCAAAGGATCAGCTCGGCACACCAAGGGATTATGGGCAATTCACCAGAACATGCTTACCCTGTAGATAGAGCCAAAGGCACACGTACTGTTTGCTTCTTTATAAATAAAATTCCAGCTCAGTCACGCATCCAGTGAAGTGACTTTCTCACAATCAGTTACAGAAAGAACCCACTGAAATTTCAATGAAAGGTTGTTTAGCCCATTTCTGCTGAATTATCCAGAATTTTCCTGTAAAGGGATGTCAATGATTATTAACAGTTCACAGTCCAGCCGTTTCTACAATTAAAAAGAAATATTGCTCAAATATCGGGGATCTGATAATGAAGGAGCTTGTAAATCAGGCTCTCATGAAGTTAAATAATTGGTTGAAATAGCAGTCACAAATCCAAGGATAAGTAAGGCTCAATGGATATTATATCAGTTCTTACATTGAGTTAGGGTTAATAACTCTTCCAAGTTACCAGCTACCAGACTGAAATGAAGGTGACACAGAGGGACTGAGCAGAACTCTTTGAAATCATTTAGTTTTGTGTTATCACACAGGACAATACTCATTTTCTCATTTTTAAAAACAATTCTATTTTAGGTGTAAAATTAATTGTAATTTTCAACAAGAAACTATTATTTTTCCCATATGTGATATGTGTGATCTGTGCTGAGTGAACGTTTCTCAGTATGGATAGCAACAGCACTGTTACAATTGGCTCCATGCTCCCTGGGTTGTGGAATGATAGTAGCAGAGTCCTTGCTCAGATGCACGAGTCTGTGGATTTGAGGGCAGGATCAGGTTCTGCTGTGAAACTCTGTGGTGGGGGGTGCGGGGTGGAGGGGAAACACCAACCCTCCTAAAGGATCACAATGAAGAACGGCCATGAGGGCTGCCAGTGTCATCAATAAAGGAGTGGGGTAAGGGCAAATCTGCGAGCAAAGTGGAGAGTGAGAAAGGGATCAATTCAAAACACAGCCCCTTTGCATGACTGCTTGGCTTAAGAGTTTTGGTGACATTATGATCTAAAGTAACTCCAAGAAGAACAAGGATTCACATATTATAAAATTAGACTCACTGCTGAGAAAAAGAAAATAATCCCAACATCATAATGTAATCTTTAATTTTCAGCAATCTTCAATTCCATCCTACAACAGTGACATTACAACATACACGTGTACACTAAATTCAAGTCAGTATTGTAAACAGACATTTCAAATCCAACATTCAAATATCCACCATCCTCACAATAATTAGGAAGAAACTTGTACAGCATCTGCCCTACATTTAATATTCCAGAAGTATAGTAAAAACTTCATAAAGCTTTTAAATAAAACACCAGTAAGAATGGCATTTACACAGCAATTGCATAAACCTCAAGTTGATTAATTGATGGTACTTATAATCTGTATAATCACTCCTAATCATGCACAATTCCAAACGCAATCACAAGAAATTCAGGACAATTTTCTTTTGTGAATGCAACTCACCCAAATGAGGATAGGAAATGGACGGAAAGAAACAAAATAGTGGCAAATATCAAGTTATCAACAGATCTCATGTTACATTGTAAAACCGCAGTTCCATACTATGGTATGTACTATACCGAGAAGGGTTATGCTCTAGCTGTATTATGTAATGTTCTGCAAATAAGAGAGTTGTGTGTTGTTAGAAGAAATCAGATTGACAATAGAGCCTAGAATTGTGCATTTGTAACTTTGAAGTGAGACTCGAGAGATATGTGCAAGGCCACATATATGTGCAAAGCCAATCAGGTAATATGCTGGTTTCAAGACAGGTATACTCCACATTATAATAAGCTGTACCCCTTCAAGCTTAATGGTTGTTAGATCATAGAATTTTACAGACTTGTAAATTGTTGCAAGTATCAGGCTTCAGTTCAGAAGTACCTAACACTAAAGAGGCTTTGTCTCTTTTTTTAAAAACAGACTAGATTTGCATCTGGTCGCACAAATGTGACATTTGCTACTAGACTTAAAGAATAAGATGTTATAGATTTGCAATTAGTTCAAATGAAAAAGTCTCTTAAAAGGTCACTGTTTTATAGCAGTCCATCATTGGGTTGAGTCCCAATGCAATCACTAAGTCACACACTCCCTGGCCAGGCAAGTCACACGTGCTATGCTCAAGTCCCTCTGCATGTTTGAGCAAGCATAATATCAGCAGAGATGGAACAGTAAGCTCGCTGCTCATTCCCTTTGACTATGTAAAACTACTTGAGCGAACGAAGAAGATTTTAATGAATAAAATAAAATAAAAAATGTGTGCCAAAAAGCAAAAAAAAATAAAATAAAATTCAGGCTGAAAAACGGTATGAACTTTATAAAGTAGAACTCAAAACTTTATTTGTCCCTCAGTTGAACTCCAAAAAATGGGCCTGCACATGAGTTTCATAAGCACTGAGTTTGCTCTCCGGAAAGCTTCTTTGGCACACAGGGCATTCGTGAACGAAGTGTTTCTGGACGTGTCGCTCGAAGTCAAAATCCTCCATGTTGAGCGGGAATAGGACCTCACATACTGGGCATTTTTGGCTGCAAATATTTAAATGCGTGAGATTTTGTGAATTTACAAAGAACAGTTACATTTAATTTTACAGAGTACCGGGTAGTGCAACAATTTTTACAAAAAAAAATCACAACAATGTGCCCTTACCAGTCAGTTGGAATCTCCTCTACCATGTCCTCTGAATTCTTCTGTGTACAGAAAAGAACAGTTAGCCCACTCCCACTGTCGGCCATGTACACCGTAAATGTTGGCTCCCCCAACACAAACCACCACCGATTGCAGCTATTCTCAGAATGTCTCCATGCTCTGTAGAATTTAATCTTGGGATGATTTGGTTTCAAACGTGCAGATTTTCTAGAGAATGTTGCTGAAATTTTGAATGCCGTTGGGAGTCACTTTCTCTACCCCCATACCCCACCCCCTGACCCTCAATCACAAAATGCTGGCCAAAAATAATGTGTGTAAAAGACAAAGAAGAGCTGGTTGGTTAAAGCATCACGGGAAGTTATTTCTGTGATTGTGCTGTTACAGCAGAGAAATTATTAGGGATTTGATTTTCCCCTTAAAGAATTACTGAACTGCAATGGCTGTGTCCATGTCATACTGAATCATTACTCCAGGAAGGATCCAAGTGTGAACCCTGCCCCTATTGGCAGACATGTTATAAATGAGATTTAAACATTTTTATTTTATTTTTAATTCCTGTTGGAAACCTCATCCAATCAGTGATGGGCAGCAAAAAAATCAGATCTAATTAGTTGATTAAGGCCCTTAATAGGGCTAACTGTCGGCAGGCGCGCTGTCACCTCTCGTAAGCGCCCGCCGCGCAAAATATCATGAGTGCATGATGACATCGGGACGCTCACCTGACGTCATCGCGCATTATTTTAGTCTAGCTCAGATCGGGCGCGCGACCGCCCGATGAGAGAAAAATTTTGCCCCTAGCATTTCTGGGAAGTTATTTGTGTGTTCCTCTGTGAAGACAGAACTGAAGTAGTTGTTTAATTGTTCTGCCATATCCTTGTCCTCTATTATAAATTCTGCTGTTTCAGACTATGAGGGACCTACATTTGACTTCACTGTCTTTTTCTTCTTACATGCTTATCGAAGCTTTTACAGTCCCCTTTTGTGTTCCTTGCAAGTTTACTCTCTCACAGTATTTTTCCCCTCTTAATCAATCTCTTGGTCCTCCTTTGCTGAATTCTAAACTGTTCTCAATCCTCATGTTTGCTACCTTTTCTAGCAACTTTATATGACTCCTCTTTGGGTCTAATACTATCCTTAATTTCTTTTGTTAGCCATGGTTGGGCCACTTTTCCTGTTGGTGCTTTTGCATCAGAAAGGAATATACAACCATTGGAATGCATACATTCATTCATTAAATATTCGTCATTGCCTATCCACTGTCATGCCTTTTAATAAAGCTCCCCAATCTATCTTAGCCAACTCATGTCTCATACCTTTGTAGTTCCTTTTGTTTAGATTTAGGACCCTAGTTTCGGATTGGACTACTTCACTTTCCAACCTAAGGAAGAATTCTATCATGTTATGGTCACTGTTCCCTAAAGGACCCCGCACAGCAAGATTATTAATTAACCCCCTCTGATTGCACAAAACCAAATCCAGGATAGCCTGTTCCCTAGTTGGTTCCTTGACATACTGGTCTAAGAAAAAATCTCATACACACTCCAGGAATTCATCCGCCACAGTATTATTGCTAATTTGGCTTGCCCAGTCTATACGTAGATTAAAGTCACCTGTGATTATTGTAGTACCCTTGTTACATGCATCTCTAATTTCCTTTTTAATGCCACTCCCTACCTTACTACTACTGTTTGGAGACTTATAGACAACTCCCACTAATGTTTTCTGCCCCTTGTTGCTTCTTAGCTCCACCCAGACTGATTCTACATCTAGATTTTCCGAGCTAATATCCTCTCTCACCATTGCACTGATTTCAACCTTATGAAGGACCACCATCTTCTCAATGGCAATGAAGGATAGGCAATAAATGTTGGCCTTGGCAGCGCTGCCCACATTCTGTGAATGAATGAATAGTTGGTGTACATATCAAGGGCTGTTGCCATCCTGAACCCCAGAATATATCACCTGCTTCAGCATAGACTTACTTTGAGATTTCTCAGACAGAATTGTTTTCAACAGCCCTGAAAAACTGGGAGTATAAATCTCGCTATTCAACAAAAATCTAACCTGCTGAAATGAAAACTTTTTGGAAGGGGAAGGACATTGCCACCACATACTTGAAAAATATTTATTAATACTTCACTATCTTAATCGAGCTTCACCATTGTTAAGAGAGACAGAGATAGAGTGTGAGTGCAAGAGGGATCGCAAACAAGAGAGAGAGATTGAGATGAACAAGAAAGAAACAGAGAAAAAGGACATTTCATAATTGGTCCCAAAAATAGGAAACCCAAAAACCTGATGCAATGAAGCATCATTTTGGCTTGTTCCACATCACCAACACCCCAGCTTCACACTGCTTTTCCTATTCTAACAAACATGGGGAATCAGAATAGAAGTGGCTCAATTTACACCTTCAACCTCATCCCTGTCTATCAAAGCTGGGCTGGAAAGCATTCTAGCACCTTCATCCTCAATCTTCCAAGTGTGTGCGGTTGGGGCGGAGGGGGTGGGGGGAGTGTTTATCCTCACCTGTTCCTATCTGCTACTATTCAAGAGGGTCGCTGATTTATGACCAGAGGTGGGACTCCGGTAGAGTTCCCCTCTAATAACCCAAGAGGCAAAAAGGTCAAATGAAGCTGGTCAACTAACAAATGATGGCACAGCCTGGACCAAACCCCATATAAACTTGGCCCATGTGGTTCAATATCACTCTGACAGTCTCAGGAGAAGAACTGAGGAAGATACGAATGTGTACACAGCCTCGATCAAAACTGCATGACAATCAGCTATCTACCATGAAATCCATGGACTTGCTCAAATTGTTTTTGCTCCACCTTCTGTGAGGTGCTACTGCAAAATACTAGACCTGTATGCCAAGAGCAAACTTGGTTGGCAGGGGCAAATATCAGCGTGGACATTAATCCTGAGTCTTCTACAAGAAAGAATGTCCCACCCCCACTGCTCTCAACATTGATGTTATTGAGCCAAGTTCCCTTGCAGAACATTTTTGATGTTCAGAGCGGTTGACATTAGATCCAATGAGCTTCCAGCATGCTGCGTTACAGTGAAGGGGAGGTCGAGTGGGATCAAACAAAAATTCTCAATTCACACCAAGCAGTTGCCATAAAATCAAATACTTCACCAGAAGAGGAAATAAATTTTAAAGATTTAGTTTAAAAACTAGATGATTTACCATTCCATCTGGCTTCTGTGCAACATCAGGGCTTCCACCACTCTGTGATTTGTTGGTATCTGGAGGATCAGAAAGAAAAAGACAAATCAAGAGCAATAAAAAGTATCACTTGCAGTAGGTCGCTAGACAAGCTGGATCTTTACAATTGAGAGGCTGTTGCATGATGAACAAAGACAGAAGAAACTTGAGTACAAGAGTTGATTGGCTGTAACTAGTACAGGGGTTACAGTTTTCTCTCTGCATTAGTTGCGCATTATGAACATACAAAAGCCCAAATTAAAACGTGACAAAATGGTGACCCATTAACACCAAAAAATTAAAAATTAATTTTGTGATTGGAAACGCAAAAGCACCTCCCCAAGCTAAGTTACATGAACAGGCAGGAGGCAGAGAGATCCCTGCTTCATTTTGGGTGATGATCAGAACTCTGTAGGATGAATAGCTGATCATATGTACATCAGTCACGATGAGGGGTTCTGCCTGTAGACATACAATGTTTAAATATCTTTGGTTCATTGCATGGTTTCTAACAGCTGGTATTTCATTGCAAGATACGATTTCATTTATAAGAGCAGAACTTCAACTTCCACAGGCTTGCCAGGACTCACCCAGAGGTGGCCGTTTGAGAGCGCTTCCAGTGTCTTGGAATTGCTCTTCAAATTACCAGTCAGGATTTTTCTATATTGGGTTTTTAAAAGAGAATATGAGAGAGTTGTTGGAAACCCATCAGAATATATTATTACATTGTGTTGTTCAAAAAACAGTTTTCAACACTGACTGAAGATCGAAATTGTGGAGACCATTGAGAGAATAGTCAAACTGCCCTTAGAGTGTAGAGACTGAAAGAAAGAGACATATAATGAGAGATCAAGGGAGAGAGAGATATCGAGAGGGAGAGATAAAGAGAGATTACCAGAACGCCCCTGATGCGTATGCCTGTAACTAGATGAGGAAGGATTAGTAAATTAGGAGCTCTGAAAACATTGGCTGGTGGCTTCCAAGGGTTGGTAGTGACCACTATTAGCATGTTCACAAATGTTTCGGTTGTGGTGATGGTGGTTTATGGGATGTGGGTGTTGCTGTCTAGGCTACCATTTATTGCCCATCCCTAATTGCCCTTGAGAAGGTGGCGGTAAAGAGTACAGAGGCTGGGAATGGCTGGGGGAAAACAAAAGGGAAAGTCTGTGATTGGGTAGGTGGAAAGCCTGCGAGATTAAATGACAAAAGAGATGATGATTTGATGATTCCCCCCCACTGCCCCACACACAGTGGATCCTTTCTCCCACTTGCAGAACTTCTGCTCCACCTGGATCCCTCCCCTGGTCCCTTATCCTTTCTACATCATTTAATTGAGAACTGCCATTGACACCTTCAATTGTCTTCAATTCTCTGCTCTCCTCACTCATTGTAACCTGTCTCCCCCTGAATTTGTAGAACTCTTGTTCTTTCAGTCCTACCCCAATATCATCATCAAGCCTGCTGACAACAGCCCCAAATGCTCCTGCCAGGCGAACAGTGATTTACTAGTACTTTTTTCAATTTAGCATACTGTATTTGCTAATCGTGCGGTCTCTTCAACATTGGGAAGACCAAATGCAGATCGGGTAACTGCTTTGCAGAACACCTCTGTTCAATCCACAAGTGTGACCCTGAGCTTCTGGTTATCTGTCACTTTAATTCTCCCCCAATTGCCATTCTGACCTCTCTGTCTCTAGTCTCCTACACTGTTCCAGAGGTGCTCAATGTAAACTTGATTAGATGCTTTACAGCATTCTGGACTCACTGAGTTCAAAAATTTCACATCATAATCTCAGCCCTCTTTTTTTTTTGGATGACAGTTGCTGGTGTTGCTTCTGCTATTCCTATTTACACCTCCTCTAGACACATATTTTATTTCTTTACTTGTCCCATTACCGCTCCCTTTGGCCTTGAACCATGATTCCCTTTGTTCTTTGTCCCTGCACTTGCTTAAACCTGGTTCCATCTCTTAACTTTTACCAGTTCTGATGAAAGGTCATTGGCCTGAAACATTAACCAAGTTTCTCTCTCCACAGATGCTGTCTGATCTGGTTATTTCCAGCATTTTCAGTTTTTAATTCAGATTCCCAGCATCCACAGTATTTAAATTTTTCCCTTTATTTCGGTGTCTTTTAGCAACAACAAACATTCCAGGTCTGCAGCTTTAATTATTAATGGGCAGTTTTTTCACTTGGAAAATGATGCGTTTGGTGGGAGAAGTGAAAACAAGAATAACACAAGAGTGCAGAGACAGATATGTCAAACTTTGGACTCTTTATTGAAATAATCGCACCGCGGGCTGTCTCCCCTCTCCTCACTGGTCATGTAAACAACAGGATGAGCAGTTCCTTGTCATGTTGCTGCCTCTGCATGCGACTGCGCCATTATTCCAGCCTTTCTTTCGCCCACCCTCTATCTTGCGGGAGAGCCCCATCTCCCTAACCCTGCGTGAGGAAGGAAAAGCACACACACGCACACACACACAAACACACACAACATTAATTTCAAAATCACTAGAATTCAGATATCAGGTGTGTCAGGCACATGGATTTCCAAGTGCACTGGAACTTAAGAACAGGAGAAGGCCATTCAGCCTCTTGGGCCTGCTCTACTATTGGATCAGTCACTTCAGATATTCGGGTTGTTCAAACCAATGGCCTTGTTCCCACATGGGCCAGTGGAAACCCAGGAAACTTGTTCTGCTTGTCTGGTTTGTTCTGTTTGAATTTCATGGGCCTGGAAGTTTGGAAGAGGCTGTTTTTAGCTCAGTCACCTCATTGACAAATAAATCCTTAATCAGAACCCCAAAATTTGTTATTGTCACCAAATTGAGATATATGGAATTAATAGGAACAGGGAGTTGAATATAGAGCAGTCGTTGAGTATTTTGGTACACGTCTAATGTCGTCTGTGAAGACGAAAAGTTTGGGCACATCTGTCTTAAGTGGAAATTCTATTTAATATGTTTGTAAATGGAATCCCAATGAAGAGGTGCCTTCTTACAGGGAATATTCCATGGCAAGATAAATGATGGCATTCCCAAAAATACATCAATTATTGTGATTTTATAATCCTGAAGGCAGCATCTCAACAGTGCAATTTCAAAGAAGATTAGGGGAGCTTTCCCTAGTGTTCTGACCAATACTTATCTTCATTCAACATTTGAATCAGATTTATTACTGGCCATTTATTCAACTGCTGTTTGTGGGATCTTGCTGTGTGAAAACTAGCCACTTTATTTCCTATAATACAACAGTAACTACACTTAATTGGCTGTAAAACACTTTGGGACATCCTGAGGTTGTGAAAGAAGCTCTCTAAATGGAAGTTCTTTCTTTCTTATTTCCTCCCCTTGAATAGGAGTTCTAATCTAACCAGACTGTTGTTATTTTCAAAGGAAAAACACTTGCAAAGGGTCAGGATCCACATTACAGGACATTTCAACTTTTGAAAAGAGCAGAGAAAAAAATCAAAGTTGTGAATTCCCTCTCTGAACACTTCCATCTTTTAAGATCATTATCAAAACCCATTTATTTGGTCAAGATTTGAGTCACCATTTTAATCACACACGTCCCACTCCACAGTCAGGCACTGAACCTGTTATCTACTTCCACACTTGCAACCCTGCTATCCTCTGCCCTTTCCTCAGCCAACTTACTGCTAAAACCCTCATCCATACTTGTTAACACTAGACTCCACCATTCCACAAGCTCCACGCCAGCCTCCTTCACCCACCCTCTCAAATTTGCACTCATTCAAAACTCTGCTGCCCATATCCCAATCTACAGCAAGTCATGCTCAGCCATGGCATTTGTGTTTGACAACCTGCACTGGCTTTAAAGTTTTCATCCTCATGTTCCATAGTCTCATCCCCACCCTATCTTTAATCTCTTCCAAGCTGACAACCCCTCCTGGAACACAGCAATCCTTAAACTCAGGCCTATTGTGCATTTCCCCTCCCGACTTTCTTCATCCTGCCATTGGCAGTCGTGCCTTCAGCAGCTGAAGCTCTGGAATTCCCTTCCCAAACCTCTCTGCCTCTCCATTCACCTGAAAGACTCTCCTTAAAATCTTCCTCCTTGATCAAGCTTTTGATCTCCTCTTCCAATATCCTTTTTTTTTGTTATTTTTTGTTTGATAATGCTCTTCTGAAGCTTAATGGGAATGTTTTCCCATGTTAAAAGGTCCTACTTGTAAATGCAAGTTGTTCCTGCACGACAAGGTGAGTTTGAACCTACACCAGAATCAGGCTGAGGACAAACAAGAGCACGAGCATGCATGAAAGGATATGGAGTACGAAATTCTGGATCACCTACCACACTCAGAGTATGGGTTGCCGAACAGGAGTCCAGAGTGTCCGGAATGGACTTTTGGAACAGTCAAGCTGTAGGGATTAGGGTGCTCCAGCTGAAATGATCCACTCCGGTGGTTTGAGCCCACTCTCAAATCGTCAATTTTCCTATTCAGCTTCTGTGAATGGAAGTCAAATTATTGTAATTATCTGATTAAGTAAAAGACCAGAGAAACATCTGCACAGAGGTGGATCAGAACTGGGAATCTACCAGGATCATACTATCCAGGTTTGGATTAATTCATAGAATCAAAATTTACAGGAGGTCATTTTACCCATCATCCCTGTGCCAGCTTAGAAAAAGCTATTCAATTAGTTCCACTGTCTTGCTCTCTTTCCTGTAGTCCTGACTTTCCCCCTCAAATATCTGATAGTACAGGGGCTGCCAAATGCAGTTATAATCCATACTGTTCATCCCTTAACCAACATCATTCAAAATAAAATTACCTGGTCATTATCAAATTGCTGTTTGTGAGAGCTTGCTGTGTGCAAATTGGATCTCACATTTCCTACATTACAATAGTGATTACCCTTCAAATGACTTCATTTCACCATGAAAGATGCCATTTATATAGCAGCATTTCTTACAGAGGTCAGTGGGAATTTGGCCAATGGATCCCGCCTTTGTCATGTGTCATGACAATCAATCATCATGCACCACCACTCCAGCTGAGTGCAGGCAACTCAGAGGCTGAAGGTAGACTCCTTGTCACACTTGGCAGCCCCATGTACTATCAAATCCACAGAATGCCTCACTCTGTTTTATACTTCATTTATACGTTCATATGTACGAAACAACCCAGATTAGTCGAGGTGTGGTTCCTGTGATGCAGCCAGTTCATCTTGAAAATGCTAACCCTTGATTACAAATCCCTTGGCCTTGCCAATCCCCATCTCTGTCAGCTCCTCAGGCCCTCTGGGATCTCTGCACTCCTCCAATTCTGGCCTCTTGCACATTCCTAATTTTCATCACTCCATCAATGGGAACCACGATTCAGCTGCCTAGGCCTTAAGCTCTGGAATTTCCTCCCCAAACCTCTCTCTCTCTTCTCCTTTTAAGGTACTCCTTAGAACTCAGTTCTATGACCAAGCTTTTGGTCACTCCCCCTATTATTCTGTAATGCCACTTGTGTCAAATTTGGTTTGATAACACTCTCCGGAAGCTGCTTGGAATGTTTTACTATATTAATGGTTTTAAATGCAAGTTCTGTTGTTAACACAAATACAACACTGAATGCAAAATCCACAGCACCCACCTTGATCTCTTCTTGTAAATCAGCCACTTCCATAGTGCGAAGGTCCGCGATATGGGTCTTGATATCAAGCTCGCACTCGATTTCTTTAAACCTAACCTAAATGAAGCAAAATGTATTTCAATTATTTTCCTTCCTGTTAGAATTAAGCACCAATAAACAAACTTTACAAAAGAAAGTCTAACAATCTATAACAGCTTATTGTTTACCAATTCCTTACTTGGGTTAATTTTTGTTGATGAATGCTTTGATCAATGATCAGAGACATGCACTTTAGATTTTGCTCCTTGGCCCTCTGCTCCTCTTTATCTCCGTCACCTCCTTTAAGCTGCTCTTTAAAACCTACCTCTTTGAACAAGCTTCTGGCCACCTTTCCCAATACCTCTTCATGTGGTTCAATGTTAATTTTTTTTCTGATTATGCTGTGAAATATCACTACATAAATGCAAGTTGTTACTGCAAATCCATGAACAAACGCAAAACAAAACCAGCGAAATGCAAGAGCCATCAGGATTGAATCCAGCTTGAATTCATCCTCGAACAGCAGCACATCTCCATCTAAAGAGATTAAAAAATCTAGTCATTCCAAAGAATATTGGACTATGTAATGTCACATAATTACGTTCCTTTTAAAAAATATTTGCAATGGTCCAGACTTATTCGTGGGATGGGAACATTGTTGGTATTGCCAGTACTTATTGCCCATTACCCTCCACTAAGGAAACTACCCCAGCTTTGCTTGATGGAACTGCAGAAATGAGTAACTGGCATGGAGCTCCGCATGCTCAATTTGTGATACTCACCATTTTCCAGACCACACTGTAGTCCTGTTGGGCAACAGGCCCCAGTGGAAGCTCATAATTCAAATATTTATTCCTCTGGATCATCCTCAATGTTCAAAATCGCGAGGGGTTTTGAGAAGCAGATAGGAACTGTTTCCGCTGGCTGGGGGTGAGTGGGCAGTTGGGGGAGGGGGGGTCTAGTAACCAGCGGACACGGATTTAAGATAATTGCCAAAAGGACCAGAGAGGAGGAAAGGGAGAGAGCTTATTTTTATATAGTGAGTTGTTATGACCTGCAAAGCACTGCCTAAAAGTGCAGTGGAAGCAGATGCAAAAGTAAGTTTCAAAAGGGATTTGGATAAATACTTGAAAAAGAAGAAATTTGCAAGGCTATGGGGAAAGAGCAGGAGTTGGGGAATAGGGTGAAGTGGTGAGGGAGAAGTGGGCTAATTGGATAGCTTTTTCACAGAGATGGCACAGGCATATGGGCTGAATGGCCTGTTTCTCTGCTGTAAGATATTAGTCCTGTGAACAAAAGGCACAAATGCACCAACCTGCAAACCAATGTAAAATCTGCAATGTCTTTATAAACCCAGCAGTATGCAAGTCACTCACCATTGCCTTCTCTGCTCTGTCCCCAAGCTTTGACTTTATTTCTGCTAATTCAGTCCCAGGCTGCTGCACAGACACCCCCCCTGAACTGGCTGCTTTTCGTAGAGCAAAAAATAAACACAAGGTGAGGAAACAGAAAGACAAGGAAACAGTTTGTAAAGCTGGTCTCTATTCTAGTCTTATAATTCTAGTACCAGCCTCGGGTGTGTTGTCCAGACGTAGTGAAATTAAAACTGATCAAATTCAAATCAGTCTATCGCAAACACTGGAAATGTACAGTGGGGTAGTCAGCATCAGAAAGGGAGATACACCTTACAGCACTCAGCAGAGACAGGTTAACGTTTAGAATTGGAGCTTCTGTTAGATGTGATCCAATTCTTACCGGCCAGCTGTGCATTCCCAATATTTTCTGTTTTCTTTGAAAAATCCAGCATTCCTTTTGTGAAGAAAATAAATCTATTTGAAATTCAGGAAATGCACCAGTTCAGACTGAAGAGGGTGTGCCAACTCATTTTAAGACACAAAAACCATTTGAGGGAAGGGGGGGAAGAAATGGAGAGGAAGGGGAGAAAGTTAGGAGCTGAAATTCAATTTCGGAGAAACTACAATGTGCACATCCCAGCAAGAAAGAATTGGATCTTCAGTAATGCAGCATTCATGAATTGACTAAATGTTCTCAATGAAATCTCTCCACAATAAGAACATTTTGAAGCCTTGAGAAAAAAAATTGTTGCTGTCCTTTTGCCCAAACTTGCAAGTATTTCTGATTTAGCTAAAGTAAATTATTGGAAAGCTAAAATCCTAATAATTAAACTGTCATTTGTTACAATATCCCCGTGGCCACATCACACCATAAACCCATATCACAGTTTTGTATCCCCACTAAGAATCAAGCAGGTTTAGTACAACGGGACCAAGTCCTCAATTGATGAACACACACCAACCGGAGCTCAGTGGGGGCAGTCACACCTCGGTGTCAGAAGGCAATGCGTTCCTTCCAGAGTGCATTGTCTAGGCTGACATTCTAGTGTTTGAATGAAGGAGTATTGCATTGTTAAAGCTGCCATCTTTCAGATGAGAAGTAAACCAAGTCTGTCCTTTCAGGTGGATGTGAAAGATCCTATAGCGCTTTCTAAGAAGAGTAACGGAGTTCTCCTGATGCCCTGGCAATATTTTGTCCCTCAACCAACATCACAAACAGATCAACAATGTTGTTTGTGGAAGCTTGCTGTTCATAAATTGACTACTGTGTTTTCTACATTACACAGTGACTACATTTCAAAAGTACTTCCATTGGCTGCAATACAAGTCTTTTTCTTTTCAAGAATCATGACGTATTGAAAAAGACCATCTTTGCAGCTCTGCTTCCAGAAGATGAAACATTCAAATTTAAAAATATTGCAATTTATTTTTGTAAGCAGGCTGGTCCCAGTTACAACCGAACCTAGTATTGTACAGAGCCCATTTTCTTTTGCAATGCCACAGTACCAGATTTTTGCCATCAGAGGTACTCAGTGAGCTAAATAAATACTGTAGTGAGGGAAAAAGTCAGGACAGTCACCACAACATTTCAACTTACTTCACGGTCTATCCACACATAGAACATTAAAGATGGATCCAATGTTATTAAAAATCTAGGGAATGCTATAGAATCCTAACCTGGGTATTTATGTTTGAGATTTCTAATGAAAATGTCTTGAATTTTGTAGATACTTTTCATGCTTATATAACAATGTATTTGGAGTAATTAAAGACCATGGAGTAGAAACTTGTGTGGTGTGGTGATGTAAAATGAATGATATCAGATTGCCCATCCATTCTACCCAGAACCTGACGTTTAATTCTACTGATTGCATGAAACTGACCATCAGGTACTGTGTATAATGAATGTTCAATCCAATACTATCTGTTTTGCAGCATCATCCAAAACAATTTTCTAATCCTATTTGTCCTACTTTAAATTCCATTATTTTTCTAATCATTCTGCTCCTCTACCTGTCTCTGCACTTTCTGTGATCTCAACAATCTCCTTGATTGGAGAGTGGCATTTATTCTTGTCTTCCTGTTGCACAGAAAACAGTTATTTGTTTATAACTTTTGGAACTACAAAGAAGCGCTCTTAACAAAAGCTATTCATACATTCAAATAAGCATCACCACAGCATGGAGGAATGGAAGGGCTGGACTGCTGCTGAGTCATTCCATCAGAAAGGGTCTTACCACAGTCGGCGGATAAGGCAGCCACAGGGATTTGGGGAGTAAGCCATGGTACACCAAGCTTCTGGATCAGTTGAACATTTTGGTAATTTTATTCCTCTTTCCTTCTCCAAGGGGAGTGCAGGAAATGAAGGGGAACTGAAACAAGAGTGGAACGATTTGACTGTTGAACTAGGAGCAACAATGAATTACTGTGTAAAGACTTGAGAAGAGAGTTGACCTTCCAGCCCAGTTCATCCGTATGTATGGCTGGTATTGTCAGGAATCCTTAAAACAATTTTTTTTTGGTGAACAAAGGCGTCAGCCAACTTTCAGATTTTTCCCATTATTGATTAAGAAAAAGCTTCTGGTGAAGCGTAGAGCACAAATTCATAAAATCTAACTCACAGTTCTTGTTCATCTTGTTAAAAAAAGCTGTGGGTAGCATGCTTATGTTAGTACAGAGAAATGGAACATTTTGCCACTTCAATGCAATCCCTCTTCCTGACCTTGATCTACAAATGGTTCAGTGATCAGGGGCATGGCAAGGTTCTTGCACACTGTCCTGATCTGCTAACTTGAACAATAAGTGCCTAGGTAGAGTGCGTACAGTTGCTCTTTGCTGTCCCCTGTACTACAAGCCCAATCACCTTTGGGACCATTAAGTTGGAGGCTCAGGGACGGAGAGAACAGTGTCGTACCGAATTCTGCAATCCAGGTCTCACCTTTATTTCTTTAGGCCTCGCTCAGTGATTCTCCAAAAAACCTGAACCAACAGGAAATTTCTGCTGATACAGAGTATCTCCGAGGTCAGTTGCCCTCAAGCAAGGGCCCTCCCGTAGGTGGAAACAAATTTAGTCTCATTTCACAAATTGGTCCCAAATATAAATTTACGCACACATTAGTTCATTGAAATTAATGCTGAGCCAGTCTCAGCTCAGTTCTTAGTAGGCATGGACCCACGCCACAAAGAGCTCCTTAATTCAGCACTGGATTGGCAATAAATTGCTCAGAAAGATCAGAGGTTGGCTGGTGAGAAATGGAAAAGTGTCAGATTGGCTCAGGAGGAACGAGTCAATTCTAGCTGTGGTTCAATGGGAGGGTAAAGTAGACAACACATTACTATTGCGTCTAATCATACCTCACCTGATCTCAACTTACTTGATTCTGATGTTGAGAGCTTGAAATGGAAAACGTTCCATTCCCCTGTGGTAAATAACACTTAAAACTTAAGTCAGGAGAGACTGAGACCTTGGAGACAATAACATATCAAACAGCCCAGAACCCACACTGAACAATTAATCTCAAGTATAACTACAGCTATGTTGTTGGGGTTTGGGCACAGGGTGTGTGTAAAAGTTTTTGTTTTAAAATAAAAATAAGGTGCCTTCATCCTATACTGTCACATAAGCTGCTTATTCTCAGACAGAGCTCCTACAAACCTACCAATAACGCTTTCAACTTGTCGATCTGTTTGTGCAGTCTCTGGCACTCCTTGTACTTTTGTACATAGCAAGACTTTCCTGTCAGTAGCTTAGCCTTTAAACTTGCAATCTCCTTCTGGAGTGGATGCTCTGCTGTGCTGCCCCCCTCAGTACAGCCCTATAAGGCACAACAGACACATATGGATATATTTCCACAATTTTAACCAGGGTTTCTATGTTAAAATTAGTTCCTATTCATCATATTGTCTGACAGATCACTATGTAACAATGGACTCCCTAATGGTTCAGCTAATATGTGCATTTCATTGTGTGCAGTCAAGTTAAAACAGACTAGGTAGATCCAGCTGATGTAGTAGGCCTGACTCTCTGTAGAACAACAAAAAAAAACATATTTCCTGACTCTGTATCTGTTTTTAGGAGGAAGCTGGATCAGACACTGACCGAGGCCAAGCCCACATCCTACAGAACGCAAGTGCCTTTAACACTTGGCCCATGAGATCTCACGGTTTGGTTTTGATACCTGCTTGAGGGTATCAAAGAGGAATTATCCAGAGTCTTTTTTCCCTCCCTTATTGGCCCTGGGATTTTTCTGCCTTTCCCAGGAGATTACATGGCTGCAGGGGGAGGGTGGCAGAAGTAGTGTTTAGTCACAAAGTTCCAGCCATCGTGGTTTGGAGCAGGCTTGATGGAACAACAATTCTTTTCCCGTGTATCAGTTTTGCATGATCATATCCCTTAGCATTCTATGTGCTCAGTCGAGTTTGCAGTAGGAGCAATCTGGTTGACTTCATTTTGTAAAAAGGGAAACAATGTGGGAGGGATTGAAACCAAATTTGCTGCTCATGATCATTATCCAGAGGCATTTTTGGAAAGTGCCTGCCTTGGGATCACGATGCGGAATAGGGCTCAGAGGTGATATCCCCATGTTTGAATAGGCTGCCAAGTTACAGTCTTGGGTCACACAGGAACGAAGGCATGCACGAGGTAGCAGATAAAGCTGGGAACAGTATCCCAATCTGGGTCAGAATTTCAGGAGAGAAGGATATGAAAAAATCTTGTAAATTATTTTTATATTACGATATGAACCAATATTGGAGAAGTCCCCCCCCACCAAAAATGTGGATACAAGCCTATAAGAGGTCAAAAACATTCACTTGATAGAATAGGAAATATTTGCAAGGCTTTAAGCAAAGGGCAGGAGAGTGGGACCAACTGGAAATCACTTTCAAATGGCTAGAATAGGCATGATGGGCTGAATAGCTGCATAATTCTCTAAACAGCACAATAGCAACAAGATATGGAAATACATGGTTATAGGCACAAAGGCAACATTCTATGCTAATTGAATCAAGGGGAGGCAATGGTAGTGGTATTGTCGCTGGACTAGTGATCCAATGACCTCGGGTAATGCTCTGGGGACCCAGGTTCGAAGCCCACCACAGCAGATGTTGAATTTGAATTCAATAAAAACCTGGAATTAAAAGTCTGATGATGACTATGAAACCACTGTCGATTGTTGTAAAAACCCATCAGCTTCACTAATGTCCTTTAGGGAAGGAAATCTACTGTCCTTACCTGGTCTGGCCTACATGTGACTCCAGATTCACCGCAATATGATTGCCTCTCAAAATGCCTTCTGACAAGGGAAATTAGGGAATGGCTGGCCTAGCCAGCAAAACCACATCTCATGAATGAATAAAAATATGGCCACCCACATAACATTCTGCCTCCAGTTAAGACATCAGGAAGTCACAAAATGCAAATACTTCCAAAACTGGATTAAGAATTCAACACAACGCTAATTTAGAGAAGATGCATAAATGACCCAGACAATACATACTGATGGTTGGTGAAAACAGACATGCTCTCGAAACTTTTTGTTTTTAACTCATCATGTTGCGGGATACCCAACAACTTGGCGGTTTTCACATGCAATGCTAATGTCTCAGTGTTGAGGCCTCAAGGCCAACCAGACATACATATCTGTAAGCCCAACAAAGGGACTGGAATAGTCATCCTTAACAAGTGTAACTATATTGACAAAATGCATGCTGTTCTTAATGACGGGTCCAAATTCGTATCCATTGGACCCACCTCAAAGCATGACCGCACAGCCCCGCTCAAAAACAAGTTACAAAATGCTTGTTGGACTTGTATGAGAGTAACAACCTGCCTGCTGGTGTATATGATAGGATTTGTCCTCACGGTTTACTGCTTCCATGTATGTATGGGTTGTCCAAGACACAAAAAATGATGCTCCTTTATGCCCTATGACTTGTTCTGCACGACATGAATTGGCTAAATAGTTCAGTGAGTTGCTACAACCAGTTCTGAGCAAGTTTTTCACATGCAGAAGTGATGGAATGTTTCACCACCATGTAAAGACCTTACAGGAGTTGCATATTGATAGCAATGTTGTGTCCATGCTTTGTTTGACATGGCTGGCCTATTCACTAATCTACCTCTCAAGGAAGCCACATCACTATATCATGGTGATCTAGACGTGCCACCGTTGTCTGAATCTACATTCATTGAACTTGTGGACTCAGCAACTCGTGCAGTTGTGTTCAGTTTTAATGCCACAATGTATGCCCATATAGATGGTGTTGCCATGGGATTCCCCTCTAGACCTAGCTCTTGCTAACGCCTTCAGTTTCCACGAGGAAGGTGTCTTCAATGGAATGACCACTAGCCTTCTACCACTTGCATATTTCCGATACGTAGATGATACGTTTTCCATATTTGAATCTGCAGCTGCATGTAAGAACTTCCTTGCACACCTTAATGGACTGCATCCTGTGCTCAAATTCACCTTAAAAATGAAGCAGTCAAGCAAGCTCCCTTTCCTCAAGATGCTAGTTGAGACATCTGCCAATGGGTTCTCTCCTACTGTCTACCACAAGCCCACCTTCACTGGTCAATATACACATTGGGATTTCTACAGTTCCAAGTGCTATAAAATTGACCTTAACGGCAACCTCATAAATAGGGCCCAAACCATTTGTTTACCATGCAAGTTTGATGCTGAAATAGGGCGCATCAAAGCTATCCTGTGGGCTAATGGCTACCCTGATCAGATCCTGTATATCCTGTATATTGGGCAAACTCATGAATAGGCTTAAGGCTGCCAAAGAGTCCTGAAAAGTGTCCACTCTACCTCAGATTACCCTCGAAGGGCAAGGTGTCCTAAAAATTTGAGCAACAGGTGAAGCTAGCCGTTTCACACTGCTACTATGCAGCAGCAACATGAGTGATATTCTCCGCTAACAGGATGCTGCTGTCAAGACAAAAAGACTTTCTGCCTATCACACAACTGAGGAATGTGGTATATGAATATCAGTGCAGGGGTGATGCCAGGTATGCAGGCCATACGTCCCAATGGCTAGTGGGTCACATCAAACAGCATGTTCCATCAGCTGTTTGCAACAGGCTAGTACTGACCGTATCCAACCAGCCCGTCCTTGCAAAACTCAAAATATAGTATCCAACATGAGGTGCGATTCTACGACTGGACAACACTTACTAAATAATCCAGATTGTGCTAAGAATTACACTAACAACCAATTTAAGATTATCAGTCTGGCTTGCAGTGTGGCTCACTTACATGCGTGAGAAGTAACATATGTTCGCACACAGGGCCCTATCCTTTACAAACAAAAGAGAATATGTACACACATTGCACCTTTTTCAACTAAACAAAGTTTTGGGGAAAGCCATTCTTTGGTTTATTCCCCATGGCAATGCCTTGACCAGAGCTGACCTGACTGGTTTGAATTTAAACAAAAGCTTGGCAGTAAACTGTTCCTTGGTGCATTCTCCATGGCAATGCCTCTACCAGAGTCCACTTGCCAACCAATCAGCACCCTCTTCTCATGCAGTATAAATTGTTGTTCTCTTTGAGTTTTGGTATTCTTGTGTCTGTCCTGATGAGTGCAAGATGAAAAGCTTCAAAAGCATGTCTTTTTTTTTCAGCAATGCTCAAGTTCTGTACTACCGAGTGACGATGCATATTTGATTCTTACGTGACTTTACAATGTGAAGCCAGTCTAAATTAATCAGAATTTTAAAAAGTAGACTACCCAAAGATACAAAACCACATGCAGCGTAATATAGAATAAAATTTCAAAATAATTCATCATTGGAAAATTACCTAAGGACGTTTCATCCCCTAAAGTAGTAGAGGCCATCAACCCAACACAAAGCAGATTCTGATATGTGTAAATAATAGATTCAGTAACACCCTATAACTAAGGCTCAAGTTATTACACACCAAGACAAAGATCTCTGCTGGAGATAATACTACTGTGTACATGGTGATTCACACAGAGAAAAGAAATGAATGACTCCATCATTTGGTTTAATCAGCACATGGGTCACTCACTAGACAGACAGTTATCCCATAAAATCAACCACCCTTGGTGTTATATCAGTTATACAATCTATATACACTTCAGAAATATATACTGCATGTGCAATCTGAACTGATGAAGCAGAATTCTTTAAATTGTGCATTTTTTTATTTATAAAAAGCCAGTTAGTTCTAGTTCAGCGACAGCACTATCCACTGTAGTGATGCTGTGACTCCATCAGTGCATGCATTGTCAGAAGGTTAGGGCAGAACAATTAACTTGTCAAGATAAAAGCAAAAAACTGCGGATGCTGGAAATCCAAAATAAAAATAAAAATGCCTGGAAAAACTCAGCAGGTCTGGCAGCATCTGCAGAGAGGAACACAGTTAACGTTTCGAGTCCGTATGACTCTTCAACAGAACTAAGTAAAAATAGAAAAGAGGTGATATATAGGTAAAAGTTTATATCTCTGGTGGGGCCATGCGATCAAGAGACTTGTAACGAACACAGGAGACCTTTCTCGTCTCATTGCTCTTCTGAGCTTTCCTTTCTTTTTCTAAATTAAATGCTGACATTCCAGTGCAGTACTGAGGGAATGCTGAACTGCTGTGCCATCTTTCAGGTGAGATGGTAAGCTGAGGCACTGTCTGCCCTTTCAGGCCAACATAGAATGATTCCATGACACGATTTAGAAGAGGAGCTGAAGAGTTTACTCTGCTGTCCTGGCTAATATATATCCTTTACTCAACAGCGCAAAACAGATTAATTGGTCATTATCATATAGCTATTTGTGGGAGCTTGCTGTACACAACATGGATGCTGTACTTCCTACATTACAACAAGGAATATATTTCAAAAGTACTTAACTGGCTGTGAAGCACTTTGGGACATTCTGAGACCACGAAAGGCGCTATGTATACATTCGCATCTTTCTTTTTATTATTCCTCATGAATCTTATACTTTCCCTTTCCCCTTCTGGCATTATAATGATAATGAACTGGAGACGCTCAAACTCCAAACTTCCCTCAGGCTTCAGTTCCTTCTCCAGTCTATATGGTAGGTAACTACTATTTTTCCACTTATATGGTCTCCTCTTCAGCTCATTTGAACTTCACTGTGCCTTTCATGTTGTGAAAGATGGATGAAGGGCTAAGGGTCAATTTACAAAAAAATCCTTGCATGTACAGGCTTCATCACGAGCACAATGGGTTGAATGGCCTCCTTCTGTGTTGTATCGTGCTATGTATGACAGACAGCCAGCTACAGGCACACGTTTTGCACTCAATATACTCAAGAGTCACCAATACACATACACTAATGATTAAGGACTTGCAAGGTTACTTTTTTCCCCCAAGAGTTCAAAGGTTGAACCCAAAGTCAAAATGCGGGCAGGTCTGAATCTGCATAACTGTTGTTGACTTGACTCAAACCCTCTGATAAACTACAGTATTTGCAGCACTGAAAGAGGCCATTTGGCCCAGCTGGTCCATACTGGTTGTTTCTACTATGCACGTGACCTTATCCCACCCCTTTCTAATGCTGACAGCATACCCTTTCTCCCTCAAATACCCATCTAGCTTCCCCTCAATGCATCTACACTATTTTCCTCAACTACTCCATAATATAAGTTAGTCATTAAGAAATCCAATAGGGAATTCAGGAGAAACATTTTGACCCAGAGAGCAGCAGGAGTGTGGAACATGCTACCACGAGAAATAGTGGAGATGAATATCATAGACACATTATTGGGGAAGCCAGGTAAACAAGAGGGAGAAAGGAATAGAAGAATAAATTGGTGGGGTTAGATGAAGGGGGGGGGCGCGGGAGGAGGCTAATGCAGAGCATAAACACCAGTTAATGGACCAAATGACCACTCAACCCGATATACAGGGCTCCAAGATATGAAATCCCAGGGCATGGAAGCCTTTCTTTCTTCTAATTAATAAGCATAAGAATTTTGACTAATTCCATCAAATCATATCAACAAGCCGAGGCAGCAGTGATACAAGGTCACTCGGTATAATCCAAAAAAACCCAGAGAATTTGTCCTTCCCTAGTCAGAGGACAGCAAATTACCCATTAATTTAGCAGCTCATGACAACTTGTTTCACAACTTGGTAAGATGATGCAGAAAATTTGAACAACAACGCCTTGGCCAAGATGGGTGGCTGGATACTAAATATTTTCACATTTAACAGCATTCCCATGTCAACAGTTGCTTCTATGGAGACAGAATCCTGCCCAGTCATCAGTTCCCTTGCTTGGAGCTTGATCAAGGAATCATACAGCACAGAAAGGGTCACTCAGCCCATATATTCCAATTTGGAATAAAAACTAGAACAGTTGTCAATGAGCTCACAGGATCTCCTGGTGTGATAGCAAAGGGAGAATTACACAAAAGCAAATCACTCCTTTGTTACTATCACAAAATGAAGTTAATTTTCTCTAAAAGAGGAAGGCTCTTGACAAAAATGGAGGTTGTTTCTGCAACACTATGTCTAGTTGTTATTTGATAAAACAGAATTTGGTTTATACAATTGGTTTATAAATCAAGCATAAAGACCCCAGATTCTTATTTCTTTTTTGGAGAAATAGGACCTAATTATTGTTTATTTTTTCCTGCTATGGTAGTTATACAGTATTAAAGGGTTACAACTTACACCTTTCGTTCCCCTTATTTGTTGGCATTTCAAATACTTGGTTAACATTTTTAAAAAAAAATTGGATATATTTCCGATTGCAAGTGTGATTGATCAGAGGTGTGGGGCAGGTATAAAATGGACAGAAATTGTACCACAGGCAGCTGTTCATCACAATTTAGCTTGATTACCTGTGGAGTTGATCAGTGAACATTTATACAGAACATTCCCTCAGGAGAGTTAATGGCTTTCACACGCAGGATCTATTACATGGACTGCATACAGAAGTAGTGGACTTGATTGGCCAAATGCACTTTGTCACTTTATATTTTAATACCACTCCATTAGTCTGTTGGTTGGAACACTTCAGAGCAAATCCATTGTTGCTTTCCTCCTGGTGTGAGGATCACTAGACAGGAGCATGCATAGGAGGTAGGGCTAGATGTCACAGACCCAGTTCCCCAAATCACAGACTTTACTAGTGAGAGGCATCAAGTCATGGCTCAGTTGGCACCACTCTCCTCTTAGTCAGAAAATTGGAGGGTTAAAGTCCCACTCCTGGGACTTGAGCACAAAGTCCAGGTTGACTTTTCATTGCAGTACTGAGGGTGTGCTGCACTGTCAGAGGTTCCACTTTTTTGGTTGAGACTTTATACCAAGGCCCCATTCTGTCCTCTCAGGTGGATGTATTAAATCCTGTGGTACTCTGTCAAAGTAGAGCAGGTATGACCTGGGAAATATTTATCCCTAAACTGCCATCAATAAAAAATTATCTGGCCATTATCACATTGCTGTTTGTGAGACCTTGTAGTAAACATGGCAGCTAATTTACAACACTGACCTGGTAAGTATTTTGTTGGTTGGGAAGATTTAGGATGTCCCAAGGTCACAAAAAATGTTGCACAGATGCAAGTACTTTCTCTTCTTTGACCTCTGCCCTGGGATTGTAACCTCACTGATTTGCCCAGTTTATCTCATTCCAAAGACTACATCCTAAGTTATTGTGTGTTATTTTAGTGGAGCTATTAAGTGATGCAAAATAATTAGTTTAACATTCAACTAAAAGTAGCTAGTAAACACTTTATAAAGGTCCAAAACATTTTCCCTATCATTTGCAATCATTCCACCCATTTTTCCCCCTCCCCACCCAGGACAACCAGCTGAAGGCTGAAAAACTTTATCTCTTTCTCTCCAGTTAAAGAATGAGGGTACACACTCAACAAAGAGCAGAATTCAAACCGGAGTTGAAAATCCAACAGCATATTATAATTATCAACTAACTCCACTTCTAACCAATGTGGAACTCTAAACTCGGAATTGCTTTCCTAAACCTCGCTGCCTCTTTACTGCTCCCTTCTTTATGATGCTCCTCTTTAACCAAGCTTTTGGTTATCTGTCCAAACACCGCCTCATGTGACTTGGTGTCAAATTTTTGAAACATATCTCTACGTTAAAAGGTACTACATAAGTGCTGGTTGTTGTTGTGGAATATTTTACACTGATTTTCTGACCATGGTTACCTCACTCTTTGAAAAGATTTGATCCATCTTTTCAAATTTGCTTTTCCAATGCTGAATTTCTTGGTGAGCATCTTGAAGGCTGATGTCACTTTTCTCCCGGTCGGTCTCTGCTGCTCTCAGTTCTGCAGTGGTACGAACCTGCTGCTGCTGCTCAGCCAGCTGCAACCGCTCTTCCGTGGCTTTCAGACGCTGGCAGAGATTCTCTATCTGCTTCTGGAGCTGTCGGTATAAATGAGAAACGGACACATAACAAGGTGATTTTTTTTTTAAGTACTGTAACGGTTCAACTGATAAGTATACGACATGGTACATATAGCCGTGTACACTAAGAAAGCCACAAGTTAGAATTCTACAGCGCAGAAGGAATCTATTAGCATCTCTTTGAAAGAGCTATACAAATAGTCCCACTACCCCTGTTCTTTCCCCATAACACTGAGAATTTTCCTTTTCAAGTATTCATTTCACTTTTCCAAGTTATTACTGAATCTGCCTCCACCTGTCTTCCTAGCAGCAAATTCCAAATTACAACAATTTGCTGTGTTAAAGTAAAACTTCTTCTCATTTCCTTCTGTTTCTCTTGTCAATTATTTTAAATCTGTGCACTCTGGTTACCGACCCTCCTGCCAGTGGAAACAGGTTCGGTCACTCCTCTATCCAGAGTTCAGCTTAATTGTAGCAGTCTGGCTGCAGTTGAGTCAAGAACCTTCAATATTTAACAAGACAAGGGAAATAAAAGTCGTAATCTTGAGCTCCCACGAAACTTTACTCTTCAGTAATCGGACATCAGCCCCAGGCCAAGGTCAGACACGGCTGAAGTGCCATCAATGGAAAAAATAACCTGCCCCACGTTTGCTGATTTAGCCCCCAAGTGAAGAATGACTGTGAAGGCCTGGGGGTGAGGGGGCAGGGGGGCAGACCCTGGGGACTCATATCCCTAATAAACGTCAGCAATTTCATCAGAGACGAGGAAGATAAACAGGAGGGGAAAATAAATAAATAAAGAACGGATGTAAATGCTCAGAGATTGTAGTTTGGAAGCTAGGCTGGGTTGGAATTCATGATACCTGTCTTTCGGTATTCGAGTTGGAAGCCTTCAGCTTTTCATAATCGGACAAGACTTGCTGCAAGCGGTGAACCTCGGCTGTCTGATTCTGCAGCTCAATCTCCGTTTTTGCCATTTTCTTCAGATCCTCTGTTAACTTTTCGTTTTCTTTTTTCTGGTTGTCAAGGTCAGACTAGGAAGTAAAATTAGAAATATATTGCAATCATTTAGTAGAAGGAAAATACCGACTACACAAGGATGCTCCTTAGTTTGTTCCTCCTCTTCTAATCTAGAACAGTTAGCTCCATGCTATGTGAGGTTGCACACGTAATACAGGCTAGGAAGGTTTCCTGGAGCTGAGGGAAGAATGCCTATTTGGACTGAGCACATGAAATGGGAGATCCCACTCTTATGGAGTAAACATGTTCAAGTAGAGATCTCAGCTGAAGGCACCGGTCCACTTCCAGCCTCTGGTTTGTTCCTATGGATTAATTTACGATGAAGCTTACCCACAGAACTACAATCTCATCAAGTGTTTCCACAAATTACCCTACACTCAGAAGAAGTCAACACAAGCTCTTATCTCAATTAAATCACCTTACCTGAATGTGCTTGAGGTTGTCCAGGGCAACTTTTAACTCGTTTGCAATCTGATTCTTTATTTCTGACAGACTGTAAGTTAAAATATGCAAGGAGGAGTCAGAAAGAAACATTCTTACATTTTTTTTAGAAGAAGTGAAATATTCAGTAATCTTGGATGAATATCCTTTTAGAAAAAGGTGATTCAATGAGCTGCCATTGTGTAAAAACTGAGGATTCATATTTTATTCCACTTTGGGATATTTAGATCAGTGTGAATCCAACTAACCAAAAAAATTAGGCAGTCACATGATCTACATCTTGTAGCCTTTTCTAGGCTGTTGGAATTGCTAAGGATTTGTAGAAGTTACAATATTTTTCCCCCAGGTGGGTGCCTTTACTAGGAACACTGCTGGAATGGTAAGCACAGTGCGACCAGTTTCTTCCACAATCCCTCTGGCTAGCAGCTAGGAGACAGCAATGACTGCACTGGTCACTTAATCAATTTCCCTTCCTCTGATTGGCACAGTAACCCCTGTTTGGTGCAATTCAAATCAGGAACTGAGCAGAGACGGACTGGAAGAAAAATCCAGTCCCGTTTCAGTCCGTGCTCCAACAAGAATCTGTGACAAGCAACCAGTGGCATGGTCTCCTTTTCCCAATATTATACGTACCTTACTCAACAGTGATGGGTGCAATGTTTGCACACAATGCATCTATGCATGAACCTTACCATAGGTATCATCCATGGTTTAGTGGTGGCACTCTCACCTCAAGACTTAGAAGGTTTTGGATTCAAATCACACTCCAGAGACCTGAGCACAAAATCCAGACTGACACTCCTAGCGTAGGACTGAGGAAGCGTTGCACTGTTCAGGTGAAACGTTAAACAGAGGCTCCAGCTGCCCTCTTAAGAAAACAAAGAGTAGGGAAGATTGTCTCAGCCACTCCATGGTGTCCTGGTCAATATTTAGCCCTCAACCAAAGCCTCTTAAAAACGTTATATGGGCATTTATCTCATTGCTATTTGTGGAATCTTCCTGTACGAACATTGGCTGTCATGGATCCTTATATTACAACTGTGCCTACACTTAAAGGACTTCATTTGCTTAAAAGTGCTTTGGAATGTCCAAAAGGCACTATATAAATAGAAGTTATTTTTTCCTTTACCTTGTTAGCTCAGTCTCCTTTGTGCTGATCTTCATTTTTAGTGTCTTGGTTTCTTGCTGGAACTGTTTCCCGTAATCAACAGCTTTGTCACATTCCTGTTTTGACTGCTCAATAGAGGCCTGCACTGACTCTATCTTTGCCTGCAAGTCCTTACGAAAAGAAAAATGAAACAGATGTAATAGACCAATGTTAAAATTCAGCCTGATGCAGATGGCTCTGCTGTGTGATGTTATCGTGAGATTTGCAAACAAGGAATAATGACAATATTCATAGGACAAGGAAGAAGTAGGGATGGTGAGGAGGCTAAATGCATTGTGACAGAAATGGGCTATGAAGGCAGCTTTCGGAGGGAATGAGGAAAGCAAATGAGTCAAAGATGACTATGGATGAGAATTTCAGAGAGAAGCAGTGCAGCAGCAGAAAGATCAGCCTCTGATGGTGAAGCTGGGGAAATGCAATAGACCAACGTCAGAGGACTAGAGGGCTAGCTAAGGAGTCTAAGGTGAGGGGGTTGTACTCTCTTTGCAAGTGACAATTGATGATAGATCAATCATTAATTTTAAAACTGAGATTGATTGATTATTGTTAGCCAAAGGTATCAAAGGATGTGAAGCAAAGGCAGGAACATAGGATTTAGTTGCATATCGGCCATGATCTCTTTCAATTGCGAACTGGCTCAAGCGGCTGAATCACCTCCTGTTCCTATGGCCTAGGCATCGAATGGAGCAGTTTGCTCAGGTCAGGGGAAGCAAGGCCATAGAGAGGTTTGAAAATGAGAAGAGATACTTTGAAATCAACTGCATGAAGCAAGGGGCTGTGTAGGAGCAGATTTTGGCATCAGCAGTTCTGGTTTAGCTGCAGTTTGTAAAAGATAGATTTATGAAGGCTAGTTAGGAGATCAATAGTCAAACAGATTTTGGTTTTAATGAAGGCATGGATTAATGTTTTGACTGTGGGAGGGAAAAAATAGGTGTGTAAACAAACAATGTCTGGAGGTGGAAGGATGTGATCTTCACAACAAGTATGCAACCACCAACGAAACGGGGCTTTGGGGCACATTAATCCATGGAGCCATGGCTCAAACGGTAACCAGAACATTTCAGTAATCAGAAACATCTCAAATACACTCTTGGACTGTTTAGGCTCCTTGAAGAACCTTGAACCATGGATCAATGTGTGGAATATTCACCTCTGAGTCAGAGTTTGTAGGTTCAGAGTTTGAGAGCACAAAATTCAGGTTGACACTTGTGGTACCGAGGGAGGGCTGCACTGTCATCAGCACCATCTTTTGGGTGAGACACTGAACAGGGTTCCCACCTGTCCTCTTAGCTGAACATAAAAGAACCCACAGCACTATTTGAAGAAGAATTGGGAAATTCAGTTTCTCATGCACTATCATGTGGTCTTGATCTTTTATTATTCAAAAAGTCTTTGGTAAATATTTCATACCAAGTTGAAGAACAATCCTGTAGCCAGTGAGGTTTCATAGAGTCAGAAATCTCAAGTTACATTTACAAATAGTATATCATGCCACATTCTACATTTACCCCGTTTTCCTTTTGTACATTTAAACATGCTGCCTCTTTTTCAGTCAATTCCTTTCTGAGTTGTTCTGCCTTTTCAATCTGTGCTTTCATTTCCACCTCATTATCCACCTTCTGTTCCAAGATTTGTTTCTGTAACACCATCATGTCCTTCTGTTGTGTACAAGTAACAAAAGGAGGGTTTGCGGAGGGGTGGTGGGGTGGGTGTTTTTGGGGGGGGGGGGTGGAAATAGGGAGGGAAGAAATTATTCCAACACAGAATTGTATATTGTATCCAGTGGACAGGCAACAGCAAAACATACTGGAAATACACAGCAAAGTCCATCAACATCTGTGAAAAGACAAGATTGTTTGGGGTGTATAGATTTTTTGTCAGAAATGCCCTTACAGAAAATTCAAACCAAAAACATTTACTTACCTTTTCTCAGAAGCTGGTTGTGTGGACACAGATTTCATTTTTATTTCCTACTTCCATTTATTAAAAATATATTTTTAATTGTGAAGAGACTATACTATAGCACCTGCCTATAAACTAAATGGAGGGGTCTATAAAACATTCTGGTTTGACACCAATTATGCACTTTGCAATGAGCAGCTCATTATTTATTTATTTTCCAAATTGAAACTATTTCACAAGCATTTAGGTCTCAAGTTTCTGCTCTTTGGGGAAACATGATCTGGCCTTACAATTTCACAAAGATAGTCTGTGAAGGTTTCATTTTTTTGATGAATTTTATGCTCACCAAGGTCAGTTAATTCTCAACAGTGCACTCAAGTCAGTTTGGAGTTCTGAAGGAGAGTCGTATCGGACTCAAAACGCTAACTCTGTTTCTCTCTCCACAGATGCTGCCAGTCATGTTGAGTTTTTCCAGCACTTTGTTTGCCACATAACTAACACAATGCAAACCTTTTTTGGTGTTTATGTTGTATGGTCTTAGAAGGGTAGTCCCAAGTGTGCTTTGTGTCCATATTTTCAGTCAGTTGATATATAACCAGTCTCTTTGTGAATTAATGCCAGTGCATCCCAGACTGGCAGTGACCAGCGCTCACGAAGGTACCACCAATGCTATGACATCAGTAATTTACACATCATCAACATGTCGTCGTGATGTTGTCAATACAGGGATTGACCTGCAATTGGAACAACCCACTAACTGGGACTCAGGAGGGCTGCTGGCAGTCAGCCAGGTATGGTTAAAAATGTAAAACTCTTTCTGGTTACTGGTCTGAAAAAAATCTAGTGATTTTCATCAGCAGTTGCCTCCAGCTACAAGGCTCATGTCAGCCAGCAGCCAAAGACACAAGTACAGTAAGTCCTTACTTTAAATCACTCTGCCTCCGCCCCCACCCATCCCTGCCCTTAACGTTATTTCACTTCAACACTGTTCATTCCTAAGGGCTGTTTTTTGATTTGTGATACCATTTTTAGTTTTATTTCATTTGCACTCTGGCCCCATTCCCCTGCGTGCTGCACTTTGAACCAGCTGCCACCATGTTCTGGTGATGCTGTCATCAGAGGCCCAATGTTGCAGGGAGAGAGCGAGGCCCAAGATCCAGGAGCAGCAGTGCAGGGTGGGGACAGGAAACTGTCAGTCAGCGATCGGGTGGTAAAGTGTGAGTAATCCAGGGCTGGGGGGAGGGACTGGGGCCCCCGTGCACCCACCTCATCCCTGCCAACATCCTGGCTCCATCTGCTTGGCTCAGCCCTGCAGACTGAAGGAGGGGCCCAGGCTCCTGGCCCAGGATCCACAAGTCTTAGCAAAGGGGTTCTGATTAATCTTATAGATATTTGTGAAAACTTTGCACATCTTTTAAGAAGAAAAGCTTTTAAATTCAAATACATATCTTGTTTAAAATTTAATTCTCAGAAACTGAGCAACTCAGAATATTTAGCAGAGAAATTTTGTCTCTTGGGACCCAATGACAGTGCTCAAGATTGTTGGCTACACAGCCTTTAAGAGCTTTAATGTACCTTATTCGCCTCCAATGCTCTAGAATGTTCTTCTTTGTCTTGCTCTGCTTGTGTTTCAAGCTCTTTGATCTTTTCCTTCAGGGCTGTGTTTTCCTCCACTAGTTTCAGATTGTTGGTCTTCAAAGCATCCTTCTCTCTTTCTGTTTCTTCAAGTTTGTCCTATTGCAGGAACATTTTAGGAAAACAGGAGGCAAAACATGAAACACATGTGGAAAAGTTGGGATCACTGCAGAGTTTTCTGAAATAGTCCCTCATCTCACTGTGAAAATCATAGGTACCAGAGATAATAACCCTGCAACTTCAGACTGGCACTGTACTAGAATTAAATATTTGCGATATATAAAGAACTGACATTTGATAATGTCCAGTTTAAACTATGCTAGTAGCTATCAGATGCCTCACCTAGGAAAACTCTGCGTATCAGCTTAGACTGTTTGGTCAGTTATTCAGTTTCAAGGGGTGCTGGAGGCCAACAGTGTCCACCTCCAATAATTTCCAATACTGCCTCTCCCCTTTCCCATCCCACACAGGTTAGGGACATTGATATCACCAATTTTAATATTTTCAGACAGTAAAGCTTGTGCTTTGCTGAGAACACAAGATTAATGTGTACAAGAAAATTCAATCAGCCCACCTCAGCTCCCCAAAAATTGTACAATTTCCTCTCCACCTCCAATCACAGCATTTAACTGTTAAACAACTTCAGTATTTTTATGGATGGTTCAGGTAATTGTTTTAAGCCCACACTCCAGCACTGACGATGATGGTATAATCACTAGATGCTAATGCAATGATAATGTGTAGATAATAACCAGGAAATAGTGTGCGTGAGGAACTGAAGTATAACATCCACTCATCTAAGATGCATGAAAGGCAACAGCCAAATCCCTTTCTTTCATAGTGTTACTAACTTCCTGTTGTGTGCCATAATCCCATCCAATGTCTTGAGAGCCACTCTCAGGAATGCTGCAGTGATGGGACACAGGCCTGATTCTGAATTCCTCACATGGTGATCTACCAAATTCCTCCATTCCCCCATGACCAGTTGCCAAGTGGATGCTCAGTTGCTTTCTCACAGGAAGAGTGGGATCCCTAGGAGCAACAGTTATATTTTAATGGGCCCTTTTTGCCTGTTGTATGGAAATGGAAGCCTCCTAACAGCTTTCCAGCATTCCCTGGACTTGTTTTAGTGGAGAGAAATAAAGTGAGGGAACAGCACTGTTGATATTCCACAGCAAGATCCATGAATGGAGGCCCAGAAACATATGGGAGCAGCAATCATGCTGAGGGTCATAGATAAAGGAAATGCAGGCTGGCAAGACACTTTTATGAGCATCACTGATTTAAAACATTTGCATCTTCGACTCCCAACAGATAAAAGAACAGCTCTAGCTAACAGTCATGCTGAGAAGCTCTGCGGTCTAATCTAACTTTCAGCAAATGTCGACAAAAAATCCCCCAGCTCTTAAAACAACCAGTTTACAAAACGTCAGCAATGTGATTGGGAGGTTTGCGAAGGAACGCATTATACAGGTTCCAACTCAAGGACCCAGGTGACTTTAATTACTGCAATAAATTTGAGCTGCTCAAACACTGGTATTTCACAGTTCATCGATATTGGAATTATTCAGTGCTGCCACAACTAACTCCTGATACCAATTAGTTTACTGAGCCACATCCCACTAAAATCAGGAGCTCTCTGCAGTATGGAAGAAAGCAAAGCTGGCTAATTATTTTTTATTAATTAACTTTGCCCTGGCTGGTCTTTGCAGTACCATGATTGCTGCTCCTCAGAGCTCGTTTCCGCTACGCTTCAACTGCACTGTGCTACAACATAAAAACAAAATACTGTTGCTGGAAATCGGAAATAAAAATCAAGTACTGGAAATAATCAGCAGGTCCTGCAGCAAGTTTTAAGGAAGCACATAGGATGAGGGAAAGGAGGGAGGGAGAGGGGGAGGAGGAGAACAAATGGAAAGCTTGGTGATAAGGTGGAAGGCAGGAGAGATAAAATGACAGAAACGATGATGGTGCAAGACAAAAGAAGATGTTAATGGTGTCAGCTGTGGCTCAGTTAGTAGTCCCCTTTCCACTGTCAGAAGGCTGTGGGATCAAAAAGCAAAACTGACTGCTTCCTATTTAAAAAAGCCCCAAGATGCTTCACAGGAGTATTATCAAGTGGGATCAGGAAAGGGAGAGGGACCTGCGACGTGATCTTCACCCTTTGACAAATGCAAGGGAAAATCCGTGAACAGCAGATGGGACACTGCTGTGTCTTTGTTGACCTGATGAAGACCTTTATCATAGGAAATAGAGGGGCCTGTGAAAAGTTTTAGCCAAACTTGGATGTCCTGATAGAGCTGTAAATCTGATACAGATGTTTCACCATGGAATGACAGCCACTATGGGAAATACATTGACCCCTTTGAGGTAACAAGTGAAATGAAGCAAGGATGTGTTTTGGCTGCTGTAGAGCAGAGTGCAGTATATTCTTTGCTGCCATGCTTTCTGAGGAACTTGATGGAAATGTTGATGGAATATACATCCAATGCAAAACAGATGGCAATCACTTCAACCTGAGATGACTGAAATCTTCAACTAAGGTATCGGAGATGGTGATGTGGGAATTGCTGTTTGCTAGTGACTGTGCCCTTGTGTCACGTTGTGAACTTGGCCTTCGCAAAGGATCAAGGACTGCTTTACAAATGTGGCTGACAACTATGGGCTAACTATCAGCTTAAGGAAGACAGAGATACTCCACCAACCATCACCAAATTCTGACTATACCCCACCTCTATAATGATCAGTGACACAACCCTGAAAGTTATAGGTAACTTCACCTACCTTGGAAGCACAATCTCCAGAAATACCTGCATTGACAGCAAGGTGGCAAATAGAATTGCCGAATAAACTCAGCATTTGCCCGTTTATGCAAGACACTCTGGAGGAAATGAGGTACCAAATGTACAACAAAACTTAGCTGTGTACAAAGCTGTGGTAATACCTATCCTCCAGTAGGCCTGTGAGACATAGACTGCCTACTTCAGACCTATTAAACAGTTGGACAGGTTTCACATGAAATGCAATCAGAACATCGAGGGCAACAAATGAGATGACAAAGTGGCCAACACTGAGGTACTTCAAAGAGCCAAAATGTCTGGAATTGAAGCACTTATCATCAGAGCCCAGCTCAGATGGAGTGGACATGTAGTACATATGACTGACGATAAAAAGGCAGTCATGTATTCACAACTTAAACTAGGACAACGTCTGCAAGGTAGACCAAGATTAACTTTCAAGGATTCCTCGAAGGTAAACCTCATGAAAAGTGACATGTCCACCACAGACTGGAAGAAAGATGCAGAAGAAAGAAATACCTGGGGAGCAATCTCAAGTAATGGCCTTGCTTCCTTCAAACAGCAAAGAATATAGACAGCAAAAGGACAGAAGTCAAGCCAGAAAGACTGGGCAATCCCAACAAAAATCAAACAATTCATCCTTGCCCACACTGTGGAAAGCCATGCAGGTCTGCAATCGGGCTCCACAGCCACGTTAGAACTCATAACAGTTGACTCGATGCATGCAAGAAATGGCCATCTTCAATAATGATGGGAATTGCTGAAAAAAGAGACATGTCTAAGCTTTTCGCATTGCACTCATCAGGACATGCGCAAGAATACCAATATAAAGCGGGAAAAACAACAATTTATATTGTATGTGAAGAGAGGGTGCTGAATGGTTGGCAAGTGGCACTGCCATGGAAAATGCATTACTGATGGTGACTGACAGTTAACTGCCAAGCATTGTTTGAAATTTAAATCAGGTAGTTTGACCCTGATATTCCTCAAGGCAATGCCTTGACCAAAGTCAGCGAATGGCTGTCACTTGGTTTGTTTAGCTGAAACAGGTGCAGTGTATGTACATGTTCTTTCTGTCTACAAAGAACAGGGCCCTGTGTATTAATATATGTAGCTTCCAGTACACTCAAATGCACCACATTATGAGCTCGACTGACCATCTTAAACTGGTTGTCAGTGTAATTCTTAGCACGTTGAGGATTATTTAGCAAATGTTGCCCAATCGCGGAATCACATCGAATTTTGGACACTGTTTTGAGTTTGCAAGCATTGGCTGGTTGGGTATGGTCTGTATCCTGCCCATTGCGGACAGCGGCTGGAACATGCTGTTTGATAAGATCCGCCAGTCTTTGGGACGTATGGCCTACGTACCTAGCATCACACTGAAATTCATATGCCGCATTCTCATTTGAGAGATAGGCAGAACGTCTTTTTGGCTTGCCGGCAGCATCCTGTTAGTGACGAATACTACTCGTGTTGTCTCTACCAAAGGACTAATGAAGGGAATCTGATGATGACCATAATATCAATCAAGATTTGACACTGATCCACAAAAGGAGATATTAGGTAAGATGACTGAAAGCTTGGTTAGAGGGGTAGGTTTTGAGGAAGAGAGGTTCAAGGAGAGAATTCCAGTGCTTAGGGCCTTGGCAGCTAAAATCAGCCATCAATGGTGGAGTGATGGAAATTGGGATTGCACAAGAGGCCACGAACTTGGAGGATTGTAAGGCTGACCAAAAACAGATATCAAAAATGATGATCCCCTTGAATGCAATTAATAATGTGGTGATTTTACCCTTTTAAGGGATGAAATCCTTTGTACCAAGCGGAGATTCCCTCAGATAAACCAGGTTTAAGTGAGCTGTGCTTTGAAAACTAGATAACTGAGAAAATGTGTGTGCTATAATAAAGGTGACTTACTTGGGTAGTGATGATGAGCATTTCTTGATTGTAATCATTGTCTAGGTGGTCAGACACACTAGAATGAGCCAGTCTGAATCCAAAAGGTGTACTCGCCCCACGAATCTCACCCTTGTGAGTAACATAGCAGAACTGGTAAAAGTCATTATAGTCCTTTGGGAGATAATAAGCTAGAACAGAAGAAAATATAGACATTGACACATGAATGTATGATTATGAAAAGTATCATTTAGGTTCTTCATGAACAGTGAAGTAAAATCTTATTCAAAAGTCAGACAAGGACCCTCATACTACTTCTCAATTCTTCAAACTACTGTAACAGAAGTATCAATCCCCACTCTTTAATTTTACATTCAAACAATACATGATGTTGTAATTGTGCACAACATATTCCCATTTGTTACACCAATGACCTGATTAAAAATACTTACTTTTTTGACTAGTTTGGTTATCTACAACAGGAGGTGCTTGCAAAACAATTTATGTCAATTCTTTTCAGTGTGGCCCCTGGTTACTGATGCTCTTGCCAGTGGAAGCAATTTTTCCCTATTTACTCTTTCAAACCTTTACACACTAGTTCTCCAATAGGGTGGTGTTGGGACACCAGTATCCTGCAAGGTTGGTGTATTAGTCCTTGAAAGATGCTGCCAGTTAGTGGGTTTGACTTGGGCACATAGGATTGGGCTACATGTGAGTGGTCATAGGGACTAGGGACTTAAGCAGCAACTTTATATTGAGAGCAGGAGGAAGAGAAATCTTGTGAAAGAATGCTTCTGATATTTCCACAGATCTGGGGATTTCTCTAAAGATTTCTGTCCAATGAGAAACGAGGCACTGCTAGACCTGGTTCTTGGAAATGAGGTGGGCCAAGTGGATCAAGTGTCAGTAAGAGAATATTTAAGGGACAGTGATCATTGTATCATAAGGTTTAGTCTGACTATGGAAAAGGACAAAGAACAATCCAGCGTAAGAATAAATAACTGGGGAAACATACGAACATACATATGAATTAGGAGCAGGAGTAGGCCACTCGGCCCCTCGAGCCTGCACTGCCATACAAGATGATCATGGCTGATCTGATTGTAACCTCAACCCCACATTCCTGCCTAGCCCAATAACCTTTCAGCCCCTTGTTAATCCAGAATCTATCTAGCTCTGCCTTAAAAATATTCAAATACTCTGCTTCCACTGCCTTTTGAGGGACAGAGTTCCAAAGACTCATGACCCTCAGAAAAAATTTCTCCTCATCTGTCTTAAATGAGTGACCCTTTATTTTTAAAAAGTGACCCCTAGTTCTAGATTCTCCCAGAGGAGGAAATATCCTTTTCACATCCACCCTGTCAAGATTCCTCAGGATCTTAAAGGTTTCAATCAAGTCGCCTCTTACTCTTCTAAATTCCAGCGGATACAAACCTAACTCGTCCAGCCTTTCCTCATAAGACAACCTGCCCATTCCTGGTATTAGTCTAGTAAACCTTCTCTGAACTGCTTCTAATGCATTTACATCTTTCCTTAAAAAGGTGACCAATATTGTACACAATACCCCAGATGTGATTTCACCAGTGCCCTGTACAACTGAAGCATAACCTTCCTACTTTTGCAATTAATTCACCTCACAATAAATGATAACATTCTATTAGCTTTCCTAATTACTTGGTGTACCTGCTTGTGATTCATGCACTAGGACACCCAGATCCTTCTGAATCTCAGAGCTCTGCGATCTCTTGCTATTTAGATAATAAGCTTATTTTTTATTCTTCCTGCCAAAATGAACAACTTTACATTTGCCCGCATTATACTCCATTTGCCAATCTTTGCCCACTCACTTAACCTATCTATGTCACTTTGTAGCCTCCTTATGTCCTCTTCATAATTTACTTTCCTACCTATCTTTGTGTCATCAGCAAATTTAGGAACCATTCCTTTGGTCCCTTCATGCAAGTCATTTATATAAATTGTAAAAAGTTGAGGCCGCAGCAGTTATCCCTCTGGCACACCACTCATCACATCCTGCCAACCTGAAAAAGACCCATTTATGCCAACTCTCTGCTTCCTGTTAGCCAGCCAATCTTCTGTTCATGCCAATATGTTACTCCCTACACCATGAGCTTTTATTTTCCACAATAACCTTTGATGTGAAAGCCAACTTCAATTGGGTAAGAACAAATCTGTGCCAAATAAATTGGAGTCATAGGTTGGCAAGAAAAATGGTAATTGAACGATGGGCTACCTTCAAAGAAGAGACAGTTTTTACAAAGTCAAGGTACATTCTCACAAAAGGAAAAGGTAAACAAAGAAAAAAGCAAACAAATTCAGAGTTCCCTGGATGACAAAAGAGTTCGAAATTAAAGTAAAGAAAAAAAGTGTGCTATGGCAAATGTCAGGTAGAAATTACAATTAAGAATCAGGGTGAATATAGAAAGTTTAGAGGGGAGGTGAAAAAGCAAATAAAAGAGACAAAGAAGTAGTATGAAAAGAGACTGGCAGCCAACATAAAAGGGAATCTGAAAAATTTCTATAGACATATAGTAAAAAAGTGTGGTAAAAGGAGGAATAGGGCAGATTAGGCGCCAAAAAGGAGATTTATGCATGGAGGCAGCAGGATAGTTGGAGGTACTAAATTAATACATTGCATCTGTCTTTACAAAGGAGGAAGGTGCTATCCAGGCCATGGTGAAAGAGGACGTAATTCAGACACGAAAAGGGTTTAAAATTGTTAAGGAGGTGGTATTGGATAGGCTCTCTGTACTAAAAGTTGATAAGGCACCAGGACTGGATGAGATGCATCCAAGGGTACTGAGGGAAGAGAGAGCAGAAATTGAGGAGGCACTGGCCATCATTTTTTAAGTTTTCCTTAGGCTCAGGGTGGTGCCAAAGGACTGGGAAATTTCAAAAGTTACACCCTTGTTCAAAAAAGGGTGTAAAGATAAGCCCAGCAACTACAGGCCAGTCAGTTTAACTTTGGTGGTGGGCAAACTTCTAGAAGCAATAATTCAGGACAAAGTTAATAATCACATGGACAAATGCAGGTTAATTAAGGAAAGCTAGCATGGATTTCTTGAGGGAAAATCATGTTTAACTAACTTCTGGAGTTTTTTGAAGAGGTAACAGGGAGGATTGATGAGGGCAATGCTGTTGATGTAGTGTATATTGATTCCAAAAGGCATTTGATACAGTGTCGCAACAGACTTGTGAGCAAAGTTATAGCCCATGGAATAAAAGGGATAGTAGCAACATGGATACGAAATTGGCTGAGTACAGGAAACGGAGAGTAGCAGTTAATGGACGTTTCTCGGACTGGGGGAAGGTTTGTACTGGAGTGCCCCAGGGGTCAGTTGAGACCCTTGCTTTTCCTGATATATATTAATGACCTAGACCTTGGTGTACAGGGCACAATTTTAAAATTTGCACACGATACAAAACTTTGAAGCACTGTAAACTGTAAGGAGGATAGTGTAGAATTTCACAAGGACAAAGACAAGTTGGTGGAATGGGCAGACAGGTGGCAGGTAAAGTTCAATGCAGACAAACGTGAAGTGATTCATGTTGGTAGGAAGAAAATGGAGAGACAATATAAAATAAAGGGTGCATCTCTAAAAGGGGTGCAGGAGCAGAGGGACTTGAGTGTATGAGTGCATAATTCAATGAAGGTGAGAGAGCTTCAAGGCTTTATTATTGGGGCATAGAGTACAAGAGCAAGGAAATTATACTGAACTCACAAAAGACACTAGGTTGACCTTAGCTGGAGTATTGCGTCCAGTTCTGTGCGCCGCACTTTAGGAAAGATGTAAAGGCATTGGAGAGAGAGCAGAAAAGATTCATGAGAATGGTTCCAGGGTTGAGAAACTTTAGGTAAGATAGATGGGTGAAGTTATGACTGTTTTCCTTGAAGAAAATAAGGCTGAGAGATTTGATAGAGAAATTCAAAATTTTGAGGGGTGTGGACAAAGTAGATAGGGAGAAACTATTCCTACTCTTGAAAGGATCAAAAACAAGGGGTCACAGATTTACAATGATTAGCAAAAGAAGCAAAAGCACTATGAGAAAAAAAACTTTTTGACGCAGCGTATGGTTAAAGTCTGGAATGCACCGCAAGAGAGTGTGATGAAGGCAGGTTCAACCAAAGCATTCAAAAAGGAATTAGGCTGTTACCTAAAAAGGAAGAATGTGCAGGGTTACAGGGAGAAGGGGGGAAAATGACACTAAGTGAATTGCTCATTTGGAAAGCCGGTGTTGACACGATGGACCGAATGGCCTCCTTCACACTGTAACAATTCTGTGACTGTAACTTAAGCTTATGATTGAGTAACATGAGTTCAAATCTCACTATGGGCAGTTTGAGAGCCTGAATTCAGCTTTTAAAATCTGGAAATCAAAAGCTGGTGACAATAAAAGGGACCATGAAGCTGCAAGATTTTTGTAAACACCCAACCGGTTCAAAGTTCTCTGTTGAAAGAATGTTACCTTCAAACATCACTTGCTGCTGTCGCTCCACCTGGTTTTCCTCCTTAGGGAGAGGGGCCCACACAAAAGTGTGGTAATCACGAGCTGTACTCCAACCAACCTTGAATAAAAGAAACATAATGCTAAAATAATCTCACTGCAAACGGCTGTCAAAGTGCATCCAGAAAAAGAAAAGAATACCAAAGTTTATTGCCAAAGGCAATTATGTTCATAAAGCACCCATTTGTTATGTAGTCAGAAAATACTGCATAGAAGAGGCAAGAGAGATAGGCAGCAGTTCAGAGAGGCTAGTTCTACCTCACTAAAACAGATTATCTGGTGATTATCACATTGCTGGTGTGGGATCTTGCCATGTGCAAATTCATTGCTGTTTTCCCTATGTTGCAATAGCGAGTACACTTCAAAAGTACGTCACTAAGATATTCAGGGCCTTGGCTTAACATCTCATTTGAAAGATGGCACCTCTTGATAATACAGGACTCCCTTAATATAGCTTAGATTACGTGCTCAAGGTAAATATGTAATGGTAGATAATAGATATGTTATGGTGACATGACAGGTAGATGCTGAGGTAGATGGATTTATGATAGAGGGAGAAGTGGAGGGGGAGGGAGAGTCAAACTAGGTTTACGAAGTGGGCAGTTAATAAAACATACACAGGACTCATTTAAGCATGATGTGTATGGGTAGGCTATATTTCAAATAAAGCAGTTGCAGAGTTCTGTTCTGGTGTTTGTGTGTAAGTGGATCAGATAACCTAATTACATCCAAACATTAAAAAAAACAAACTGCAGGCTGCAAAATGTATACCTATATCCTATAATTCCAAAAGTAAACATTTTTGACTGTGTTGTATATAAAACTCATCTGTGCAACAAGTTACAGATATCTAAGAGTTTAGAGGTCTCCTTTGGAAAAAGAATACCACAGTGAGTCACAGATTAGATTAGAATCTAAACAAGGTTAGGCTGGTTTATACTTAGAACAGATAGTCGTGAGTTTTGCAAGACTCCTTGCCTAATCTTTATAAAAGATGTTTGAAAATGTTGATTACTGTAATTGGAAAAAATTCCAAGTCTAGGAAGTGTAACAGAGAAGTTATTGCCCGGTGTGAAGTACCCACAACCCTATCTTTCTTGGAGAATATTGGCCTCCTTGGTCAAAATGATGTTTTATAACAAATTAATTTGGAGGTTCAAGGTTCCTTGTGAGCAGTGGGAACTCTACGAGGGTTTTATTCCATTCCAGAGAGATTTCTGAGAATTTGTCAAGAGGTTCAAGCCATTGGGACATATGTAAAAGCTCAATTTTGGTTATTGTGTTAGATCCATTTTGAGTTTATCAGAGATATCCGGTTACCTAAATCACTCATCCCTCAATGGCAACATAGAAAACCGATTTGATGGAGTCATAAATGGGATGTTCAATATCAGGTTAGGAATGGTGAGCTGATAGCAACTATTGAGGTGAGGTGAAAAAGCATCTCAGATTTGCATCTTTGATCATGGGTGTTGCTGATATGGCTTTTTGGAAGTTAAGACTGCAAGTTCCCCTCCAAGCCACTCACCACCCTGACTTAGAACTATATTGTTGTTCCTTCACTGTCGCTGGAACAAAATCCTGGAACTCTTTCCCTAACAGCACTTTGAGTGTACCTACACTACATGGATTACAGCGGTTCAAGAAAGCTCACCACCACCTTCTTAAGGGCAATTAAGGATGGGCAACAAATGTTAGCCTTGCCAGCAATGCCCACATCCCATGAAAGAATTTTTAAAAAATTATATTTCCCTAAGTATTTTGAGGGAGGTCCCTAGCAGTCTGTCATTGAGAAGAAAGTTTTAAAACCAGCTACTTAGTGAACAGGGATGCTGTTTTGAAGTGATTAATTCAATTTTTATGATGGCAGTTTCAAGAAATTTTACTGGTGTTTTGGGGATTGCATTCTATATTTCTGCCCATTTATAAATAGGATCATTGCTTCCTGGTGAATAAGTCAAACAGAAGACAAGACCTTCACTTTCAAGGCAACTAAGGATGGACACTAAATTCTCATCCTAGGATACTCACAACCTACAATTAAATTTACAATGATTCAGTTTTCATTTACAGGATTTTTCCTAGTGTTCCGGAAGCTGTGTCCCAACATCCTGTCCATCTTCCACTGAAAAGCACAAAATAATGAGCTTGATAGTTTGAAAACAAAACCTACCTTAAAAATTCCAATCCAGTCTTTCTTATGGGCAATGAGCCTGGGTGTCAGTATGTAGTTGCATTTCACAGGAACATCTGTCAGGTACACCTTTTCCACATTGACGAAGATAACCTGGGCGAAGGTGCTGGAATACAGCGATGAGGTGTCAGTCTGTGGTTCTCCTTGATTTTCGTTCATGGTGCCCAGCCTGAAGGAATGCAGAAAAAGAAAATGTGATTATCAACAGAACTTGGCTATTGTCTCAGAGTAGCAGCAGGATTCTGTGGTACGGAGCGGGACACAATAAAATAACTTGTGGAATGTTCTTAAGCTGGTTCCATACAACATTCTGACACAATACATTGAAGATCATTAAGTCCCTAGCACCTGTAATATAGTAAATGGGCCTTGCTATTTATACATAGTTCTTCACAAGCCTGAGGATATCTGTGAACTAACCCAGAAATATTGTGAGCCATTAATGAAACGCTATATTTGTGTAGCTAGTGAGATTATAACAATCTGATTCAGAGTTTGGAGGGAAATCAAGGCCAGATGCAAGAGAAAACAGTGAATCCATTAATTCAACAGGATTTGTTTTTATTCTGATATAAAAACAGGGATTAGTGGCCAATTGTTCTGGGGCAAAGTTCACAAGAGTATCCTAATATCTCTATTAACTATCATAATATAAGCACTTCCAAATTTACTTAGTAAATTTTCATTTAACAACAACTTGCATTTTTATAGCACCACTGACGTAATAAAACACCCCAAGATGCTTCCCTGGAGTGTGTCAAAAAAAAATTGACACCAAGCCACATAAGAAAATATTAGGACAGATGACCAAATAGGTAGGTTTTAAGGAGCATCTTTAAGGAGGAGAGGAGGAGAGTGACGTAAAGAGATTTAAGGGAAGGAATAAGCATCGGAAGGGGCAGCAGCCAACGGTAGAGCGATGGAAATTGGGGAAGTGCAAAAGGCCAGAATCAGAGGAGTGCAGAGATCTCAGAGGGTTGTAAGGTTGGAAAAGTTTATAGAGATAGGGAGGGGTGAGGTCATGGAGAGATTTGAAAATAAGGATGAAGATTTTAAAATCAAGTATTGACAGACTGGATGCTAGTGTAGATCAGCAGGCACAACAGAGGTGATGGACTACATAAAGAAATGCAAACATGAGGGGAACAATAAAACAAAATACTTTTTACACAGAGAGGAAACCAAAAATTGCATTCTGCATCACCAACAGTGATTCTTGCTTGGAAGGTACATGTTGATGCAGGACAGCAGGATCAGGTGAATACATGTTGAAGACCCTTAATGACACAAAGGATCATGGAAACTAAGCATTTCTCTCACCCAGAAAACTGGTAAGTCAATTGAGTCAGAGACTGACAGATTTTTGTTAGGTAAGGGTATCAAAGAGATTGGGTCCAAGGCAGGCGAAAAGAGTTGAGGTACAGATCAGCCATGATCAAATAAAATGTTGGAGTGGAATAAACGATGTAACATTGACACTCAATGGATCACACGAAACAAGAGTAAGCCATCTAGGCCTTCAAGCCAGTTCCATAAGATCGTGGCTGATCTTCTGCCTCAACTCCTTCTTCCCACACTAGCCCTAAATCCCTTAGTACTCAACAATCTATTGATCTCAGTCTTGAATATACTCAATTACTGAGCACCTAGCCTCGAGAATTCCAAAGATTTGCAACTTTCCGAGTGAAGAAATTTCTCAGCTCAGTCCTAAATGGTGAACCCTTTTTTCTGAGATTATGACCCCCACGTTCTAGATTCCATAGTCAGGAGGAAACATCCTTCCAGCATCTAGTGAGTCAAGTCCCTTAGAACTTTACATGTTTCATTAAGATCACCTCTCAGTCTTTTAAACTACTGGGAAACAAATCGGTCTACTCAGAATCTCCTCACAGGCCAACCCTCTCATCCCAGAAGCCAGTATAACTGTTGCACTCCCTCTAAAACAAGTACGTCCTTCCTAAGGGTCGGAGACCAAAATGGCACACAGTTCTCCAGGTGTGACCTCACCAATGCCCCGTGCTCTTATATTCCAATCCCTTTGTAACAGAAGCATCAAAATAGACCCAATTAGCCGAAAACCTGAAGAGATCTGTTAGCAATGGAATCCTGTATCCCAGTAAACAGCCAACACCTTCAAAGATGGGAGTTAAACAAAAGTAGAACATTTTCAAATTTATCAGCTTTTAATAGCAAATTGGAACTCATCACAAGCCGGTTCTCCGTTTTAAAAAGTTCCCCAAATGCCAGTTGTACCTGAGCTAGGACAGATTTAAAGCTTATACCTGCTCCCCAATATCATCACATACAAAGGTATAATCAATAACCATATCATCCAGAGAATAAAGTCTTTATAACAAACTTACCGGCGTAAAGACTTGTAAGCAGAGCTGACTGACACCAGGAATAAAAACTGAAAGTAAAAGGCAGAATCTTTAACACGCAGCTACGCACTTAAACATCATAAAGATAAAAGTTCAACTAAAACTTTAAAAGGGAGGGGAAACATTTTTAAAAAAACACAAACTTTTCTGCCGCGGGCCCAGATTTTGTTTTAACTTATTTAAAAAGCTGAAAAGGTTTCATTTTATGAGGCACTGACTCCGTCATAAACCAGCAGCTGGGGCGAAGTGAAAGCCGCTTGTTACCCAGATGCACGCTGGGAGTTGTAGTTATTTCCGCCGCCGCTTTCCTCCCGCGACTGCGCAAACTTGGATCCGGAGGACTACAACTCCCGGGAACCTCCGCGGTGTTTTTGCTTCTTCCCTTGTTCTCTCTCTTTCGGGCTGAGTCAAAGTGAAACCTGAGCCTAGGCTGGGTAACGAAAGCGAAGTCAAATGGGTAGTTTAATTTCCTCTACCCCGCCTAACTTGTCTGATTTTAAGTGTGCAAAATAATTTAGAACATTTTTTTTGAAAGTGAACAATTCTCCAAGTAAAAGAAATTGAGTTATCTTTTTAAAAAAGTTTTAAAAAGAATTTTAGAACATAAGAAATAGGAGCAGGAGTAGACAAATGGATCCCTCGCACTTCTCTGCCTGTTCCCCATATCTTCTCATTCTCTGAAAGACAAAAAAAAAGTCTATCTTGATCTTAAATATATGACACTTCTACAACCCTCTGAGGTAGAGAATTCCGAAGATTCACGACACTTTGAGTGAAGAAATTTCTCTTCATCTCAGTCCCAAATGATCAGCCCCTTATCCTGAAACTGTGACCCTGTGATATAGATTCCCCAGCCAACGAAAAGTGTCTAGCCCAAGTCCCTTCAGAATCTTGTAGGTTTCAATGTGATTGCCTCTCATTCTTCTAAATTCCAGAGAATATAGGCCTAATTTACTCAGCCTCTCATCATAGGACAATCCTCTCATCTCAGGGACTAATCTATTGAACCTTTGCTGCACCATCTTCAATGCAAATATATCCTTCCTTAAATATGGAGATGAAGACTGAGCACAGTACTCCATGTGTTGTCTTAGCAAAGCCCTGTACAATTGTAGCAAGTCTTCCTTATTATTGTGCTCCAGTCTCTTGCAATAAACACCAATATGCTATTTGCCTTCCTAATTTTTTGCTGTATCTTCATGCCAACTTCTTGTGTTCTTTGTATGAGTACAAGTAGAAGAATGTTGCAGTATGTTGAGTAAAGTGGTGTACTGGCAAATTTTGAGGTGCAGGAGCTCCAAGAAAATGTATTGGCCATATCATTTCTAAATCTACTATTATGTTGTTTTCCTATGCATTAACCATTTGAGTCCCCAGAAATCAGTAAACTATGCTTTTTAAGTGAAAAGTATTAGTGGTGGCAGGCATTTTATTTAGAACTGTGAGGTATTTTGAATCACAAGTCTTTAGCATAGCTAGAATTTCATTATGCAACTGTTTAATTATTTAATTCAAACCTATTAAAACAAGAATTACTTACTTCTGACTGGGGATGGTATACAGAGTGACCACTGCTTTTCTTGATTTATAGTAATAACCTAGACCTGGGTGTGCAGGGCACAATTTCAAAATTTGCACATGATGCAAGACTTGGAAGTACTGTGAATTGTGAGGAAGATAGTGATAGACTTCAAGAGGCAGAGTCAGGAGAATTAGAGAAGTGGGTAATACAGTAATCACGGGTGACTTCAATCTGCATATAGATTGGGTAAACCTAATGAATACTAATGCTGTGGAAGACGAATTTCTGGGGTGTGATAGTGATGGATTTCTAGAGCAGCATGTTGAGGAACCGACTAGAGGACAGACTATTTTAGAGCTAGTATTATGTAATGAAGAAGGGCTAATTAATAATCTTGTTGTAAAAGAACCTTTAAGGGTGAGTGACCATAATATGACAGAATTTACATTATGTTTGAAAGTGAGGTAGTTCAATCTGAAGCCAGGGTGTTAAATTTGAACAAAGGAAATTATGAAGGTATGAGGGGCAAATTGGCTGCGGTGGATTGGGAAAATACATTAAAAGGTATGACCGTACATATGCAATGGACAGTCTTTAAAGAATTATTACACAGTTTACAGCAATTATACATTTCTTTAAGACACAAAAACCCAAAAAGAAAAGTCAGTCAACCGTGGCTAACAAAGGAAGATAAGGATTGTATAAGATTAAAAGAAAAGGCCTATAAAGTTGCCAGAGATAGTAGTAAACCTGAGGATTGGATGTACTTTAGAATACAGCAAAGGAGGACCAAGAAACTTATAAAGGGAGAATAGAATATGAATGTAATGTAGCAAAAAACATAATGGACTGTAAAAGTTTCTATAGGTGGGTAAAAAGGAGACTTTTGGCTAAGACTAATGTGGGTCCATTACAGGCAGAGTCAGGAGAATTTATAATGGGGAATAGAGAAATGGCAGAGAAGCTAAATGCTTACTTTGTGTCTGTCTTCACTGAGGAAGATATAAGAAGTCTCCCAGAATTAGAGATCCAAGGGACTAAGTAGAACGAGGATTTGAAGGAAATTAGGATTAGTAAGAAGGTTGTATTGGAGAAATTAATGGGACTGAAGGTTGATAAGTCCCTGAGACCTGATGACCTACACCGTACAGTGTTGAAAGAGGTAGCTATGGAGATAGTGGAGGCACTGGTGATCATCCAAAATTCTATAGATTCTGGAATAGTTCCTCCAGATTGGAAGGTAGCAAATGTCACTCCGCTATTTAAGAAGGGAGGGAGAGAGAAAACAGGGAACTATAGACCTGTTGTTCTTATATCAGTAGTAAGGAAAGTGCTAGAATCTATTATAAAGATGTGATAAATGGACACTTAATCATGATCTGATTGGGCATAGTCAACATGGATTTATGAATGGGAAATCATGTTTGATAAACCTGTTGGGGTTTTTTGAGGATATTACTAAGAATTGATACTGGGGAGTCCGGTGTATACTTGGATTTTCAGAAGGCTTTTGATAAAGTCCCCCACAGGAGGTTGGTTAGCAAAATTGAAGTATGTGGGATAGGAGGTAATATACTGGCATGGGTTAAGGATTGGTTAACAGACAGAAAACACAGTAGGAATAAATGGGTCATTCTCACATTAGCAGGCTGTGACTAGAGGACTCCTGCAGGAATCAGTACTTGGGCCCCACTGTTCACAATATATATCAATGATTTGGATGTTGCCAAATTTGCAGATGACACAAAGCTAGGTATGAATGTGTGTTTTGAGGAAGATGCAAAGCGACTTCAAGAGGATTTGGACAGTCTTAGTGAGTGGTCAAGAACATGGCAGATGGAATATAATGTGGAAAATGTGAGGTTATCCACATTGGTAGGAGGAACAGATGTGCAGAGTATTTCTTAAGAAAATGTAGATGTACAAAAAGGGAGATTTTAAGGAGTGTCTGAAAGGACGAAAGAGAGGGATTACTGGAGCATGCAATGGAAGAGTCAATTTCATTCATCCCACAATTAAATTCGATAACTGCATAATAGAAAAATTGCAAGAAAATTATTTTCACTCCACAATTCAGAGGTAAATCATAATATTTTCTGTTTTGCACTATGTTCCTTTACTCCTAAAACCATGCAAAGGCAATGAGAGCTATAGTTACAACAGATTATGGAATATGGAAACTAAGGCTCTTTTCATTGGAACAAAGAAAGTTCAGAGATAGTTGTTTGGTAGTACAGAACTTGAGTATTGCTGAAAAAAGACTTGTTGAAACTTTTCATCTTGCCCTCATCAGGACAATCTCAAGAATGCCAATGTCACAAACACACACTTATTTGAAGATTACTCTGATAATGTGATCAAGAAGGGTGGGAGAAGGCTTGTGTGGAACATAGACACCAACATAGATGGGGTGGGTCAAATGGCCTGTTTTTGTGCTGTAAATTTAAAACAAAGCTGGCAGCAGAGAATACAAACACAATACTGTTGTTTCACATCCTCAAGCCACCACAGTCAAGGAATTAATGTGAATCACTCTCTTCCTCTGCCTCTCTCCCCCCATCCCCCACAGTCTCCACCCCCACCACATCTCTCCCCACCACCACATTCACACTTTCTCCCCCATCCCTACACCCATCCTCTCTCTCACCCCACAATCTCTCTCCCTTGATCCCCCCACACTCTCTCTCCCCCAACTCCCCACCCCACCCACAAACCCGCACGTTCTTTCTACTCCCCAACCCCCAACACTCTCTCTCCACACCCACACTCTCAATGCCCCTGCAATTAGGGATGGTCAATAAATGCCAGAGACGCCCACACCCCATGAACAAAAACAAATAAATAAATAAATAACTTACTCTCCACCCCATTCCCCCATCCTCTCTTCCCCCCTCTCTCTCTGACACACATGCCCCAGGCACTCTCTCCCTCCCACCCATCTCTTTCTCTCCCTCCTATCCTCTCTTTGCACCCAACCCTCTCCCACCCACACACTCTCTTCCCCGACACTCTCCCTCCTACTCTCTCCCCCATTGTCCCCACACTCTCTATCCATCCCACACCCTCTCTCCCCCACAATCCCTCACAAGACTCTCTCTCCTCAACACTCCCACCCCTCCCCTACTCCACCACCCTCTCTCACCCCAACCCCACCCTGGGCCTCCTCTCTCTCCCTGCTCAAACCACATCTCACCTCCACCACCCCCCTCCCCCCACCACCACATACATACGAATTGGGAGCTGGGGCAGGAGTAGGCCACATGGCCCCTAGAGCCTGCTCCGCCATTCAATACGATCATGGCTGATCTGAATGTAATCTCAACCCCACATTCCTGCCTAGCCCCCAATAACCTTTCACCCCTTTGTTAATCAAGAATCTATCTAGCTCTGCCTTAAAAATATTCACAGACTCTGTTTCCACCGCTTTTTCAGGAAGAGAGTACCAAAGACTCACTAAGATCAAAGCAAAAAACTGCGGATGCTGGAAATTCAAAGCAAAAACAAAAATAAAAATACCTGGAAAAACTCGGCAGGTCTGGCAGCATCTGCTGAGAGGAATACAGTTAATGTTTCAAGTCCAGAAGACTCCAACAGAACTAAGGAAAAATAGAAGAGAGGTGAAATATAAACTGGTTTAAGGGGTGGGTGGGACAATAGAGCTGGATAGAGGGCCAGTGATAGGTGGAGATAACCAAAAGATCCTCTTTGTCCTTCTGTCTACGACAAAAGGACAAAGAGGTGTTGATGGTGGTGATGTTAGATAAGAAATGTGCTAATAGGTGACATTGAGGGTAGAAAGCAGGACGAGCCCTAGGGGGGTGGGGTGGGGGGAAGGGATCGAAATAGGCTAAAAGGTGATGATAAAACAATGGATGGAAATACATTTAAAAATAATGGAAATAGGTGGGAAAAGAAAAATCTATATAAATTATTGGAAAAAAGGGGGATTGGAAAGGGGGTGGGGATGCAGGAGAGAGTTCATGATCTAAAATTATTGAACTCAATATTCAGTCCGGAAGGCTGTAAAGTGCCTAGTCGGAAGATGAGGTGCTGTTCCTCCAGTTTGCGTTGAGCTTCACTGGAACATTGCAGCAGGCCAAGGACGGACATGTGGGCATGAGAGCAGGGTGGAGTGTTGAAATGGCAAGCGACAGGGAGGTCTGGGTCATGCTTGCAGGCAGACCGAAGGTGTTCTGCAAAGCGGTCACCCAGTCTGCGTTTGGTCTCTCCAATGTAGAGGAAATTGCATTGGGAGCAGCGAATGCAGTAGACTAAATTGAGGGAAGCGCAAGTGAAATGCTGCTTCACTTGAAAGGAGTGTTTGGGCCCTTGGACGGTGAGGAGAGAGGAAGTAAAGGGGCAGGTGTTGAACCTTCTGCGGTTGCATGGGAAGGTGCCGTGGGAGGGGGTTGAGGTGTAGGGGGTGATGGAGGAGTGGACCAGGGTTTCCCGGAGGAAACAATCCCTGTGGAATGCCACCGGGGGGGTGAAGGGAAGATGTGTTTGGTGGTGGCATCATGCTGGAGTTGGCGGAAATGGCAGAGGATGATCCTTTGAATGCGGAGGCTGGTAGGGTGATAAGTGAGGACAAGGGGGGCCCTATCATGGTTCTGGGAGGGAGAGGAAAGTGTGAGGGCAGATGCGCGGGAGATGGGCCGGACACGGTTGAGGGCCCTGTCATCCACCGTGGGTGGAAAACCTCGGTTAAGGAAGAAGGAAGACATGTCAGAGGAACTGTTTTTGAAAGTGGCATCATCAGAACAGATGCGACGGAACTGAGAGAATGGGATGGAGTCCTTACAGGAAGCGGGATGTGAGGAGCTGTAGTCAAGGTAGCTGTGGGAGTCAGTAGGCTTGTAATGAATATTGGTAGACAGTCTATCACCAGAAATTGAGACAGAGAGGTCAAGGAAGGGAAGGGAAGTGTCAGAGATGGACCATGTGAAAATGATGGAGGGGTGGAAATTGGAAGCAAACTTAATAAATTTTTCCAGGTCCAGACGAGAGCATGAAGCAGCACCGAAGCAGTCATCGATGTACCAGAGAAAGAGTTGTGGGAGGGGGCTGGAGTAGGACTGGAACAAGGAATGTTCCACATACCCCATAAAGAGACAGGCATAACTGGGGCCCATGCAGGTAACCATAGCCACACCTTTTATTTGGAGGAAGTGAGAGGAGTTTAAGGAGAAATTGTTCAGTGAGAGAACAGGTTCAGCCAGATGGAGGAGAGTAGTGGTGGATGGGGATTGTTCGGGCCTCTGTTCGAGGAAGAAGCGGAGAGCCATCAGACCATCCCGGTGGGGGATGGAGGTGTAGAGGGATTGGACGTCCATGGTGAAGTGGAAGTGGTTGGGGCCAGGGAACTGGAAGTTATTCATTTTGCTTCCAACTTCCACCCCTCCATCATTTTCACACGGTCCATCTCTGACACTTCCATTCCCTTCCTTGACCTCTCTGTCTCAATTTCTGGTGATAGACTGTCTACCAATATTCATTACAAGCCTACCGACTCCCACAGCTACCTCGACTACAGCTCCTCACACCCTACTTTCTGTAGGGACTCCATCCCATTCTCTCAGTTCCTTCGCCTCCGTCGCATCTGTTCTGATGATGCCACTTTCAAAAACAGTTCCTCTGACATGTCTTCCTTCTTCCTTAACCGAGGTTTTCCACCCACGTTGGATGACAGGGTCCTCAACCGTGTCCAGCGCATCCGCCCTCACACCTTCCTCTCCCTCCCAGAACCATGATAGGGTCCTCCTTGTCCTCACTTATCACCCCACCAGCCTCCGCATTCAAAGGATCATCCTCCACCATTTCCACCAACTCCAGCATGATGCCACCACCAAACACATCTTCCCTTCACCCCCCCGGCGGCATTCCGCAGGGATCGTTCTCTCCGGGACACCCTGGTCCACTCCTCCAACACCCCCTACACCTTCCACGGCACCTTACCGGGAAACTGCAGAAGGTGCAACACTTGCCCCTTTACTTCCCCTCTCCTCACCGTCCAAGGGCCCAAACACTCCTTTCAAGTGAAGCAGCATTTCACTTGGACTTCCCTCAATTTAGTCTACTGCATTTGCTGCTCCCAATGCACTGGAGAGACCAAACGCAGACTGGGTGGCCGCTTTGCAGAACACCTTCGGTCTGTCTGCAAGCATGACCCAGACCTCACTGTCTCTTGCCATTTCAACACTCCACCCTGCTCTAATGCCCACATGTCCGTCCTTGGCCTGCTGCAATGTTCCAGTGAAGCTCAACGCAAACTGGAGGAACAGCACCTCATCTTCCGACTAGGCACTTTACAGCCTTCTGGACTGAATATTGAGTTCAACAATTTTAGATCATGAACTCTCTCCTGCATCCCCACCCCCTTTCCGATCCCCCTTTTTTCCAATAATTTATATAGATTTTTCTTTTCCCACCTATTTCCATTATTTTTAAATATATTTCGATCCATTGTTTTATCTCTACCTTTTAGCCTATTTCGATCCCTTCCCCCACCCCACCCCCAGTAGGGTTCGTCCTGCTTTCTACCCTTAATGTCACCTATTAGCACATTTCTTAGCTAATATCACCACTGTCAACACCTCTTTGTCCTTTTGTCTATGACATCTTTTGGCAATCTCCACCTATCGCTGGCCCTCTATCCAGCTCTACTTGTCGGACCTGCTGAGTTTTTCCAGGTATTTTTATTTTTGTTTTTGCTCCAAAGATTCACTACCCTGAGAGAAAAAAATTTGTCCTCATCTCTGTCTTAACTGAGCGACGCCTTTATTTGTAAACAGTGACTCCTAGTTCTCGATTCTCCCACAAGGGGAAACATCCTTTTCACATCCACCCTGTCAAGACCCTACAGGATTTTAAAAGTTTCAATCAAGTCACCTCTTAATCTTGTAAACTCCAGAGGATACAGGTCTAACCTGTCTAGCCTTTCCTCATAAGACAACCCACCCATTCCTGTTCCAGAAAACCTTATCTGAACTGTTTCTAGCGCATTTACATCTTTGTTTAAATAAGGAGACCAGCACTGCACACAATACTCCAGATATGGTCTCACGAATGCCCTGTACAACTGAAGCACAACCTCCCTACTTTTGTAGTCAATTCCCCTCATAATAAATTACAACATTGTATTAGCTTTCCTAATTACCTGCTGTACCTGTATACTAATCTTATGTGATTCATGCACTAGGACAGATTCCCTCTGAATCTCAGAGCACTGCAATCTCTCACCATTTATATACTAAGCTTCTTTTTTATTCTTCCTGCCAGAATGAACAATTTCACATTGCCCACATTATCGTCCATTTGCCAGATCTTTGCCCACTCACTTAACCTATCTATGTCACCGCATAGCCTACTTATATCCTCTTCACAATTTACTTTCCTACCTAACTTTGCGTCATCAGCAAATTTAGCAACCATTCCTTCGGTCCCTTCATCCAAGTCATTTATATAAATTGTAAAACGTTGAGGCCCCAGCACTGATCCCTGTGGCACACCACTCGTCACATCCTGCCAACCAGAAAAAGATCCATTTATGCCAACTCTGCTTCCTGTTAGCTAGCCAATCTTCTATTCATGCCAATTTGTTACCCCCTGCACCAGGAGCTTTTATCTTCTGCAATAACCGTTGATGTGGCACTTTACCAAATGCCTTCTGGAAATCTAAGTACAGTACATCCACCACTTCCTCTTTATCCACAGCGCAGGCGACTCCATAAGACCATAAGACATAGGAGCAGAAATTAGGCCATTCGGCCCATCTAGTCTGCTCCGCCATTCAATCATGGCTGATAAGTTTCTCAACCCCATTCTCCCGCCTTCTCCCCGTAACCTTTGATTCCCTTACCAATCAAGAACCTATCTATCTCGGTCTTAAACACACTCAATGACCTGGCCTCCAAAGCCTTCAGTGGCAATGAATTCCATAGATTCACCACTCTCTGGCTAAAGAAGTTTCTCCTCATCTCTGTTCTAAAAGGTCTTCCCTTTACTCTGAGGCTGTGCCCTCGGGTCCTAGTCTCTCCTACTAATGGAAACATCTTCCCCACGTCCACTCTATCCAGGCCTCTCAGTATTCTGTAAGTTTCAATCAGATCCCCCCTCATCCTTCTAAACTCCATAGAGTATAGACCCAGAGTCCTCAAACGTTCCTCATGTGTTAAGCCTTTCATTCCTGGGATCATTCTCGTGAACCTCCTCTGGACCCTCTCCAGGGCCAGCACATCCTTCCTGAGATACGGGGCCCAAAATTGCTCACAATATTCTAAATGTGGTCTGACCAGAGCCTTATAAAGCCTCAGCAGCACATCCCTGCTTTTATATTCTAGTCCTCTCGAAATAAATGCCAACATTGCATTTACCTTCCTAACTACCGACTCAATCTGCAAGTTAACCTTAAGAGAATCCTGGACTAGGACTCCCAAGTCCCTTTGCACTCCAGACTTCTGAATTCTCTCCCCATTTAGAAAATAGTCTATGCCTCTATTCTTCCTACCAAAGTGCATGACCTCACACTTCCCCACGTTGTATTCCATCTGCCACTTCTTTGCCCATTCTCCTAACCTGTCCAAATCCTTCTGCAGCCTCCCCGCCTCCTCAATACTACCTGTCCCTCCAACTATCTTTGTATCATCTGCAAACTTAGCCAGGATGCCCTCAGTTCCTTCATCTAGATCATTAACGTATAAAGTGAAAAGTTGTGGTCCCAACACTGACCCCTGTGGAACTCCACTAGTCACCAGCTGCCATCCTGAGAAGGACCCCCTTATCCCCACTCTCTGCCTCCTGCCAGACAGCCAATCTTCTATCCACGCTAGTACCTTGCCTCTAACACCATGGGCTCTTATCTTACTGAGCAGCCTCCTGTGCGGCACCTTGTCAAAGGCCTTCTGGAAGTCCAAGTAGATAACATCCATTGGCTCTCCTTTGTCTAACCTACTCGTTACCTCCTCAAAGAATTCTAACAGATTTGTCAGGCATGACCTCCCCTTGATGAAACCATGCTGACTGCCCGATTTTACCATGCACTTCCAAGTATTCTGAAATCTCATCCTTAATAATGGACTCTAAAATCTTACCAACGACCGAGGTCAGGCTAATAGGCCTGTAATTTCCCGTCTTTTGCCTCACTCCCTTCTTAAACTGGAGGGTTACATTAGTGATTTTCCAGTCCTCTGTGACCCTCCCTGACTCCAGTGATTCTTGAAAGATCACCACTAACGCCTCCACCATCTCTTCAGCTATCTCCTTCAGAACTCTGGGGCGTAATTCATCTGGTCCAGGTGACTTAACAACCTTCAGACCTTTCAGTTTCCCTAGCACCTTCTCCTTGGTAATGGCCACCATACTCACCTCTGCCCCCCGACTCTCTTGAACTTTGGGGATGTCACTCGTGTCTTGCACTGTGAAGACTGACGCAAAGTACCTATTCAGTTCCTCTGCCATTTCTTTGTTCCCCACTACTACTACTCCAGCGTCATTTTCCAGCGGCCCAATGTCCACTTTTGCCTCTCTCTTACCCTTTATATATCTAAAAAAACTCTTGCAATCTTCTTTTATGTTACTGGCTGGTTTACCCTCATATTTAATCTTCTCCCTCCTTATTTCTTTTTTAGTTGTCCTCCTTCAAAGAACTCCAATAAATTGGTTAAACATGATTTCCCTGTTACAAAACCATGTTGACTCTGCCTGATTGCCTTGAATTTTTCCTAGTGCACCTTTATAACATCTTTAATGATAGCCCCTAACATTTTGCCTATGACAGATGTGAGGCTAACTGGCCTATAGTTTCCCCCACTCACCCCACCCACCCACCTCTCTCCCCCCCCACCCCCTCTCCCCCCCACACCCTCTCTCCCGCCCCACCCCCTCTCCCCCCCACACCCCCCTCTCTCCCCCCCACCCCCCTCTCCCCCCCACCCCCTCTCTCCCCCCCGCCCCCCTCTCCCCCACAACACCCCCCTCTCTCCCTCCCCACCACCCCTCTCCCCCCACCTCCCCTCTCCGCCTCCCCCATCCCACTCTCCCACCCCACACGCACCCCTTCCCTCCTCCCCCACCCCAAACACCCCACTCTCCCCCCCCACCCACACCCCCACCCCACTCTCCTCCCCCACACCCCCAACCCCACCATGCTCTCCTCCCCCCTCACCCCACTCTCCTCCCCCCCACCCCGCTCTCCTCTCCCCCCCAACACTCTCCCCCATCCCACTCCCCCCTATTCTTCCCCTCCACTCTCCCCCACCAACCACCTCTCTTCCCCCTCCCCACCACCCACTCTTCCCCACCTACCACCCACTCTTTCCCCCCACCCACTCTTCCCCCCCCACCCCTCACTCTTTCTCCCCCCACCACGCCCCACCCACCCACTCTTCCCCCCCACCACCCCCACCCACCCTTCCCCCCCACCACGCCCTTCCCCCCCACCATGCCCCACCCACTCACTCTTCCCCCCCACCCCCAACTCTCCCCCCCACACCCCACTCTTCCCCCCCACTCACTCTTCCCCGCCCACCCACTCTTTCCCCCCCACCAACCCCACCCACTCTTCCCCCCCACCACGCCCCACCCACTCTTCCCCCCCCCACCACGCCCCACCCACCCACTCTCCCCCTCCACCCTCCACTCTCCCCCCCCACACCCCACTCTTCCCCCTCCACTCGCTCTTCCCCCCAACCCCTCACTCTTTCTCCCCCAGCCCACTCTTTCCCCCCACCACCCCCACCCACTCTTCCAACCCCACCATCCCCACCCACTCTTCCCCCACACCACGCCACACCCAGCCACTCTTCCCTCCCCACCCCCCACTCTCCCCCCCACACCCCACACTTCCCCACCCAATCTCCCGCCCACCCACCACTCTTCCACCCACCCCTCACTCTTCGCCCCCACTCTCCCCCCAACTCACCACTCTTCCACCTCCCACCACCCATACTTCCCCTCCTACCCCCCACTCTTCCCCCAACCCCCCATTCCCCACTCTTCCCACCCCACCTCACCCCTCCCTCTTTCCCCCTGCACACCCCTCCCTCTTTCCCCCCTCACCCCTCCCTCTTTCCCCCCTCACCCCTCCCTCTTTAGCCCCCACCGCTCCCTCTTTACTCCCTCACTCTCCCCCACCCCTCCCTCTTTACCCCTCGCCCCTTTAACTCCCCCCACACTCCCCTCACCCCTCCCTCTTCCCCCAACCCCCTCTTCCCCCACCCTTCCTCCTCCCCCTCACCCCCCCCCCCTCCCTCTTCCCCCACCCCTCCCTCTTTCCCCCCTCACCCCTTCCTCTTCCCCCCACCCCCTCCCCCCCCCCTCATCCCTCCCTCTGCCCTCCCACCCCTCCCTCTTTCGCCCTCACCCCTCCCTCTCCCCCCTCACCCTCCCTCTCCCCCCTCACCCTTCCCTCTCCCCCCTCACCCCTCCCTCTTTACCCCTCGCCCCCTTAACTCCCCCCACACCCCCCTCACCCCTCCCTCTCCCCCCTCACCCCCCTCTCCCCTCACCCCTCCCCCCTCACCCCTCCCTCTTCACTCCTCACCCCCCTCAACTCCCCCCACACACCCCCCTCACCCCTCCCAATTCCCCCCAGTCCCTCATCCCCC
>NW_027597224.1:0-93560 GCF_964194155.1 Cetorhinus maximus
AGAGTCAGTAATTGAGTCTGTGCTGCACTATTGGAGTGTCAGTAATTGAGGGTGTGCTGCACTATTCGAGTGTCAATAATTGAGTGTGTGTTGCACTATTGGAGTGTCAGTAATTAAGGGTGTGCTGCACTATTGGTGGGTCAATAAATGAGGGTTTGCTGCACTATTGGTGTGTCTGTAATTGAGGGTGTGCTGCACTATTGGAGTGTCAGTAATTGAGGGTGTGCTGCATTATTGGAGGGTCAGTAATTGAGGGTGTGCTGCACTATTGGAGTGTCAGTAATTGAGGCTGTGCAGCACTATTGGAGAGTCAGTAATTGAGGGTGTGCTGCACTATTGGAGGGTCAGTAATTGAGGGTGTGCTGCACTATTGGAGGGTCAGTAATTGAGGGTGTGCTGCACTGTTGGAGTGTCAGTAATTGAGGGTGTGCTGCACTATTGGAGGGTCAGTAATTGAGTGTGTGCTGCACTATTGGAGTGTCAGTAATTGAGGGTGTGCTGCACTATTGGAGTGTCAGTAATTGAGGGTGTGCTGCACTATTGGAGGGTCAGTAATTGAGGGTGTGCTGCACTGTTGGAGGGTCAGTAATTGAGGGTGTGCTGCACTATTGGAGTGTCAGTAATTGAGGGTGTGCTGCACTATTGGAGTGTCAGTAATTGAGGGTGTGCTGCACTATTGGAGTGTCAGTAATTGTGGGTGTGCTGCACTATTGGAGTGTCAGTAATTGAGGGTGTGCTGCACTATTGGAGTGTCAGTAATTGAGGGTGTGCTGCATTGTTGGAGGGTCAGTAATTGAGGGTGTGCTGCACTTTTGCAGTGTTAAAGGGACAGAGTGACATCACGGGGAGGTTAAAGGGACAGAGACAGTTAAGGGGGAGGTTAAAGCGACTGAATGAGTTCACGGGGAGGTTGTAGGGACAGAGAGTGAGATCACGGGGAGGTTAAAGAAACAGAGAAAGAGATCACGGGGAGTTTAAAGGGACAGAGAGTGAGAATACCGGGAGGATAAACGGACAGAGAGTGAGATCACGGGGAGGTTAAAGGGACAGAGAGTGAGATCATGGGGAGGTTAAAGGGACAGAGAGTGAGATCACGGGAAATTTAAAGGGACAGAGAGTGAGATCACGGGGAGGTTAAAAGGACAGAGGGAGTTAAGGGGCAGGTTAAAGCGGCAGAATGGGATCACTGGTAGGTTGAAGGGTCAGAGAGTGAGATCACGGGGAGTTTAATGGGACAGAGAGTGAGATCAGGGGAAGTTAAAAGGACAGAGATTTAGATCACGGGGAGGTTAACGGGACGGAGAGTGAGATCACGGGGAGGTTAAAGGGACAGAGAGTGAGATCACGGGCAGGATAAATGGACAGAGATTGAGATCACGGGGAGGTTAAATGGACGGAGATTGAGATCACGGGGAGGTTAAAGGGACAGTGTGAGATCACTGGGACGTTAAAGGGACAGAGATTTAGATCACGGGGAAGTTAAAGGTACAGAGAGTAAGATCACTGGGTGGTTAAAGGGGCAGAGAATGAGATCACGGGGAGGTTAAAGGGACAGAGAATGAGATCACAGGGAGTTTACATGGACAGAGAGTGAGACCACGGGGAGGTTAAAGGGATAGAGTGTGAGATCACTGGGTGGTTAAAGGTACAGAGAGAGAGATCACGGGGAGGTTAAAGGGACAGAGAGTGAGTTTACGGGGAGGTTAAAGGGATAGAAAGTTAGTTGACGGGGAGGTTAAATGCACAGAGAGTGAGATCACGGAGAGTTGAAAGGGTCAGAGATTGAGATCACGGGGAACTTAAAGGGATAGAGAGCGAGATCACGGGGAGGTTAAAGTGACAGAGAGTGAGATAACCGGGAGGTAAATGGGACAGAGATTAAGATCAAGGCAAGATTAATGGGACAGAGTGAGATCACGGGGAGGTTAAAGGGACAGAGAATGAGATCACGGGGAGGTTAAAGGGACAGAGAATGAGATCACAGGGAGTTTAAATGGACAGAGAGTGAGACCACGGGGAGGTTAAAGGGATAGAGTGTGAGATCACTGGGTGGTTAAAGGTACAGAGAGAGAGATCACGGGGAGGTTAAAGGGACAGAGAGTGAGTTCACGGGGAGGTTAAAGGGATAGAAAGTTAGTTGACGGGGAGGTTAAATGCACAGAGAGTGAGATCACGGAGAGTTGAAAGGGTCAGAGATTGAGATCACGGGGAACTTAAAGGGATAGAGAGCGAGATCACGGGGAGGTTAAAGTGACAGAGAGTGAGATAACCGGGAGGTAAATGGGACAGAGATTAAGATCAAGGCAAGATTAATGGGACAGAGTGAGATCACGGGGAGGTTAAAGGGACAGAGAGTGAGATCACGGGGAGGTTAAAGGGACAGGGAGTGAGATCACGGATAGGTTAACGGGACAAATAGTGATATCACGGGGATGTTAAAGGGACAGAGAGTGATATCACGGTGAGTTTAAAGGGACAGAGAGTGAGAACACGAGAGTTTAAAGGGAAAGACAGAGATCACGGGGAGGTTAAAGGGACAGAGAGAGAGATCACGGGCAGGTTAAAGGGACAGAGTTAGATCACGGGGAAGTTAAATGGACAGAGAGTGATATTACGGGCTGGTTAAAGGGAAAGAGAGTTAGATGACTGTGAGGTTAAATGGATAGAGAGTGAGATCACGGTGAGGTTAAAGGGACAGAGATTGAGCTCACGGGGAGGTTAAAGGGACAGAGAGTGAGAACACGGGGAGGTTAAAGGGACAGAGAGTTAGATCACGGGGCGATTAAAGGGACAGAGAGTTAGATCACGGGGAGGTTAATGGGACAGAGATTAAGATCACGGGAAGATTAAGGGGAAAGAGTGAGATCACGGGGAGGTTAAAGGGACAGAGAGTGAGATCACGGGGAGGTTAAATGGACAGAGAGTGTGATCATGGGGAGGTTAATGGGACAGAGAGTGAGATCACGGGAAGTTTAAAGGGACAGAGAATGAGATCACGGGGAGGTTAAAGGGACAGAGAGTTAGATGACGGGGAGTTTAAATGGACAGAGAGTGAGATCACGGGGAGGTTAATGGGACAGAGAGTGAGATCACGGGAAAGTTAAGGCGACAGAGAGTGAGATCAGGGGCAGGATAAAGGGACAGAGAGTGAGTTCAAGGGGTGGTTAAAGGGATAGAAAGTTAGTTGACGGGGAGGTTAAATGGACAGAGAGTGAGATCACGGAGAGGTGAAAGGGTCAGAGATTGAGATCACGGGGAGCTTAAAGAGACAGAGAGTGAGATCACGGGGAGGTTAAAGTGACAGAGAGTGAGATCACCGGGAGGTAAATGGGACAGAGATTAAGATCAAGGGAAGATTAATGGGACAGAGTGAGATCACGGGGAGGTTAAAGGGAAAGAGAGTGAGATCACGGGGAGGTTAAAGGGACAGGGAGTGAGAACATGAGGAGTTTAAAATGAAAGACAGAGATCACTGGGAGGTTAAATGGACAGAGAGGGGTCACGGATTGGTTAAAGGGACAGAGAATGATATCACGGGGAGGTTAATGGGACAGAGATTTTGATCACGGGGAGGTTAACGGGACAGAGAGAGATTACGGGGAGGTTAAAGGGACATTGAATGATATCACGGGGAGGTTAAAGGGACAGTGAGTGAGATCACGGGGAGGTTAAAGGGACAGAGAGTGAGATCACAGGAAGGTTAACGGGACAGAGCGTGACATCACGGGGAGGTTAAAGGGATAGAGAATGAGATCACGGGGAGTTTAAAGGGACAGAGAGTGAGAATACCGGGAGGATAAACGGACAGAGAGTGAGATCACGGGGAGGTTAAAGGGACAGAGAGTGAGATCACTGGAGTTTAAAGGGACAGAGAGTGTGATCACGGGGAGGTTAAAGGGACAGAGAGTTAGATCACGGGGAGGTTAAAGGGACTGAGAAAAAGATCACGGGGCGGTTAAAGGGACAGAGAGTTACATCACGGGGAGGTTAATGGGACAGAGAGTGACATCACGGATAAGTTAAAGGGACAGAGAGAGATTACGGGGAGGTTAAAGCGACAGAGAGTGAGATCACGGGGAAGTTAAAGGGACATAGTGTGAGATCACGGTGAGGTTTACGGGACAGAGAGTGAGATCACCGGGAGGTTAATGGGACAGAGAGTGAGATCACGGGGAGGTTAAAGGGACAGAGAGTGTGATCACGGGGAGTTTAAAGGGACAGAGAGTGAGATCATGGGGAGGTTAAAGAGACTGAGATTGAGTGCACAGGGAGGTTAAATGGACAGAGAGTGAGATCACGGGGAGTTTAAATGGACAGAGAGTGTGATCACGGGGAGTTTAAAGGGACAGAGAGTGTGATTACGGGGAGGTTATAGTGACAGAGAGAGATTACGGGGAGGATAAAGCGACAGAGATTGAGAACACGAGAAGATTAAATGGACAGAGTGAGATCACGGGGAGTTTAAATGGACAGAGTGAGATCACGGGCAGGATAAATGGACAGAGATTGAGAACACGAGATGATTAAATGGACAGAGTGAGATCACGGGGAGTTTAAATGGACAGAGTGAGATCACGGGGAGGTGAAAGGGACTGTAAGAGAGATCACGGGTAGGTTAACGGGAAAAAGAGTGAGATCAAGGGGAGGTCAAAGGGACAGAAAGTGATATCACGGTGAGTTTAAAGGGACAGAGATTGAGAACACGGGGTGTTTAAAATGAAAGACTGAGATCACTGGGAGGATAAACGGACAGAGAGACAGATCACGGGGAGGTTAAAGGGACAGAGAGTGAGATCACTGGAGTTTAAAGGGACAGAGAGTGTGATCACGGGGAGGTTAAAGGGACAGGGAGTGAGATCACGGGTAGGTTAACGGGACAAAGAGTGATATCACGGGGATGTTAAAGGGTCAGAGAGTGATATCACGGTGAGCTTAAAGGGACAGAGAGTGAGAACACGAGGAGTTTAAAGGGAAAGACAGAGATCACGGGGAGGTTAAAGGGACAGAGAGAGAGATCACGGGGCGGTTAAAGGGACAGAGAGTTAGATCACGGGGAAGTTAAATGGACAGAGAGTGATATTACGGGCTGGTTAAAGGGAAAGAGAGTTAGATGACTGTGAGGTTAAATGGATAGAGAGTGAGATCACGGTGAGGTTAAAGGGACAGAGATTGAGATCACGGGGAGGTTAAAGGGACAGCGAGTGAGAACACGGGGAGGTTAAAGGGACAGGGAGTTAGATCACGGGGCGATTAAAGGGACAGAGAGTTAGATCACGGGGAGGTTAATGGGACAGAGATTAAGATCACGGGAAGATTAAGGGGAAAGAGTGAGATCACGGGGAGGTTAAAGGGACAGAGAGTGAGATCACGGGGAGGTTAAATGGACAGAGAGTGTGATCATGGGGAGGTTAATGGGACAGAGAGTGAGATCACGGGAAGTTTAAAGGGACAGAGAATGAGATCACAGGGAGTTTAAATGGACAGAGAGTGAGAATACCTGGAGGTTAAAGGGACAGTGAGTGAGATCACGGGGAGGTTAAAGGTACAGACAGTGAGATCACGGGGAGGTTAAAGGGACAGAGAGTTAGATGACGGGGAGTTTATGTGGACAGACAGTGAGATCACGGGGAGGTTAATGGGACAGAGAGTGAGATCACGGGAAAGTTAAGGCGACAGAGAGTGAGATCAGGGGCAGGATAAAGGGACAGAGAGTGAGTTCAAGGGGTGGTTAAAGGGATAGAAAGTTAGTTGACGGGGAGGTTAAATGGACAGAGAGTGAGATCACCGGGAGGTAAATGGGACAGAGATTAAGATCAAGGGAAGATTAATGGGACAGAGTGAGATCACGGGGAGGTTAAAGGGAAAGAGAGTGAGATCACGGGGAGGTTAAAGGGACAGCGAGTGAGAACATGAGGAGTTTAAAATGAAAGACAGAGATCACTGGGAGGTTAAAGGGACAGAGAGGGGTCACGGATTGGTTAAAGGGACAGAGAATGATATCACGGGGAGGTTAATGGGACAGAGATTTTGATCACGGGGAGGTTAACGGGACAGAGAGAGATTACGGGGAGGTTAAAGGGACAGTGAGTGAGATCACGGGGAGGTTAAAGGGACAGAGAGTGAGATCACGGGAAGGTTAACGGGACAGAGAGTGACATCACGGGGAGGTTAAAGGGATAGAGAATGAGATCACGGGGAGTTTAAAGGGACAGAGAGTGAGAATACCGGGAGGATAAACGGACAGAGAGTGAGATCACGGGGAGGTTAAAGGGATAGAGAGTGAGATCATGGGGAGTTTAAAGAGACAGAGAGTGAGATCACGGGGAGGTAAAAGGGACAGAGAGTGAAATCACGGGGAGGTTCAAGGGACAGGGAGTGAGATCACGGGGAGGTTAACGGGACAAAGAGTGAGATCACGGGGATGTTAAAGGGTCAGAGAGTGAGAACACGGGGAGTTTAAAGGGAAAGACAGAGATCACTGGGAGGTTAAAGGGACAGAGAGAGAGATCACGGGGAGGTTAAAGGGTCAGGGAGAGATCACGGGTTGGTTAAAGGGACAGAGAGTGAAATCACGGGGTGGTTAAAGGGACAGAGTGCTAAATCAGGGAGGTTAAAGGGACAGAGAGTGAGATCACTGGGAAGTTAACAGGACAGAGAGTGAGATCACGGGGAGGTTAAAGGGACAGAGAGTGAGATCACGGGGAGGTTAAAGGGACAGCGATTGAGTTCACGGCGAGGTTAAAGGGACAGCGAGTGAGTTCACGGCGAGGTTAAAGGGACAGCGAGTGTGTTCACGGGGAGGTTAAAGCGACAGAGAGTTTGATCGCGGAAAGTTAAGGCGACAGAGAGTGAGATCAGGGGGAGGATAAAGGGTGAGAGAGTGAGATCATGGGGAGATTAAAGGGACAGAGAGTGATTTCACGGGGAGGTTAAAGGGAAAGAGATTTAGATGACGGGGAGGTTAAATGGACAGTCAGTGAGATCACGGGAAGGTTAAAGGGACAGAGAGTGAGTTCAAGGGGAGGTTAAAGGGGTAGAAAGTTAGTTGACGGGTAGGTTAAATGGACTAGAGTGATATCACGGAGAGGTTAAAGGGTCAGAGATTGAGATCACGGGGAGCTTAAAGGGACAGAGAGTGAGATCACGGGGAGGTAAAAGGGACAGAAATTGAGATCACGGTGAGTTTAAAGGGACAGAGAGTGAGATCACGGGGCGGTTAAAGGGACAGAGAGTGAGATCACGGGGAGGTTAAAGGGACAGAGAGTGAGATCACGCGGCGGTTAAAGGGACAGAGAGTGAGATCACGGGGCGATTAAAGGGACAGAGAGTTAGATCACGGGGAGGTTAATGGGACAGAGATTAAGATCACGGGAAGATTAAGGGGAAAGAGTGAGATCACGGGGAGGTTAAAGGGACAGAGAGTGAGATCACGGGGAGGTTAAATGGACAGAGAGTGTGATCATGGGGAGGTTAATGGGACAGAGAGTGAGATCACGGGAAGTTTAAAGGGACAGAGAATGAGATCACAGGGAGTTTAAATGGACAGAGAGTGAGAATACCTGGAGGTTAAAGGGACAGTGAGTGAGATCACGGGGAGGTTAAAGGTACAGACAGTGAGATCACGGGGAGGTTAAAGGGACAGAGAGTTGGATGACGGGGAGTTTAAATGGACAGACAGTGAGATCACGGGGAGGTTAATGGGACAGAGAGTGAGATCACGGGAAAGTTAAGGCGACAGAGAGTGAGATCAGGGGCAGGATAAAGGGACAGAGAGTGAGTTCAAGGGGTGGTTAAAGGGATAGAAAGTTAGTTGACGGGGAGGTTAAATGGACAGAGAGTGAGATCACGGAGAGGTGAAAGGGTCAGAGATTGAGATCACGGGGAGCTTAAAGAGACAGAGAGTGAGATCACGGGGAGGTTAAAGTGACAGAATGTGAGATCACGGGGAGGTTAAAGGGACAGAGAGTGAGATCACGGGGAGGTTAAAGGGTCAGAGAGTGAGATCACGTAGAGATTAAAGGGACAGTAAGTGAGATCACGGGGAGTTTAAAGGGGCAGAGAGTGTGATCGCAGGGAGGTTAAAGGGACAGAGAGGGTAAAGGGGGTGGTTAAAGCGACAGAATGAGATCACGGGGAGTTTGAAGGGACAGAGAGTGAGATCATGGGAAGGTTAAAGGGACAGAGAGTGATATCACGGTGAGCTTAAAGGGACAGAGAGTGAGAACACGAGGAGTTTAAAGGGAAAGACAGAGATCACGGGGAGGTTAAAGGGACAGAGAGAGAGATCACGGGGCGGTTAAAGGGACAGAGAGTTAGATCACGGGGAAGTTAAATGGACAGAGAGTGATATTACGGGCTGGTTAAAGGGAAAGAGAGTTAGATGACTGTGAGGTTAAATGGATAGAGAGTGAGATCACGGTGAGGTTAAAGGGACAGAGATTGAGATCACGGGGAGGTTAAAGGGACAGCGAGTGAGAACACGGGGAGGTTAAAGGGACAGGGAGTTAGATCACGGGGCGATTAAAGGGACAGAGAGTTAGATCACGGGGAGGTTAATGGGACAGAGATTAAGATCACGGGAAGATTAAGGGGAAAGAGTGAGATCACGGGGAGGTTAAAGGGACAGAGAGTGAGATCACGGGGAGGTTAAATGGACAGAGAGTGTGATCATGGGGAGGTTAATGGGACAGAGAGTGAGATCACGGGAAGTTTAAAGGGACAGAGAATGAGATCACAGGGAGTTTAAATGGACAGAGAGTGAGAATACCTGGAGGTTAAAGGGACAGTGAGTGAGATCACGGGGAGGTTAAAGGTACAGACAGTGAGATCACGGGGAGGTTAAAGGGACAGAGAGTTAGATGACGGGGAGTTTATGTGGACAGACAGTGAGATCACGGGGAGGTTAATGGGACAGAGAGTGAGATCACGGGAAAGTTAAGGCGACAGAGAGTGAGATCAGGGGCAGGATAAAGGGACAGAGAGTGAGTTCAAGGGGTGGTTAAAGGGATAGAAAGTTAGTTGACGGGGAGGTTAAATGGACAGAGAGTGAGATCACCGGGAGGTAAATGGGACAGAGATTAAGATCAAGGGAAGATTAATGGGACAGAGTGAGATCACGGGGAGGTTAAAGGGAAAGAGAGTGAGATCACGGGGAGGTTAAAGGGACAGCGAGTGAGAACATGAGGAGTTTAAAATGAAAGACAGAGATCACTGGGAGGTTAAAGGGACAGAGAGGGGTCACGGATTGGTTAAAGGGACAGAGAATGATATCACGGGGAGGTTAATGGGACAGAGATTTTGATCACGGGGAGGTTAACGGGACAGAGAGAGATTACGGGGAGGTTAAAGGGACAGTGAGTGAGATCACGGGGAGGTTAAAGGGACAGAGAGTGAGATCACGGGAAGGTTAACGGGACAGAGAGTGACATCACGGGGAGGTTAAAGGGATAGAGAATGAGATCACGGGGAGTTTAAAGGGACAGAGAGTGAGAATACCGGGAGGATAAACGGACAGAGAGTGAGATCACGGGGAGGTTAAAGGGATAGAGAGTGAGATCATGGGGAGTTTAAAGAGACAGAGAGTGAGATCACGGGGAGGTAAAAGGGACAGAGAGTGAAATCACGGGGAGGTTCAAGGGACAGGGAGTGAGATCACGGGGAGGTTAACGGGACAAAGAGTGAGATCACGGGGATGTTAAAGGGTCAGAGAGTGAGAACACGGGGAGTTTAAAGGGAAAGACAGAGATCACTGGGAGGTTAAAGGGACAGAGAGAGAGATCACGGGGAGGTTAAAGGGTCAGGGAGAGATCACGGGTTGGTTAAAGGGACAGAGAGTGAAATCACGGGGTGGTTAAAGGGACAGAGTGCTAAATCAGGGAGGTTAAAGGGACAGAGAGTGAGATCACTGGGAAGTTAACAGGACAGAGAGTGAGATCACGGGGAGGTTAAAGGGACAGAGAGTGAGATCACGGGGAGGTTAAAGGGACAGCGATTGAGTTCACGGCGAGGTTAAAGGGACAGCGAGTGAGTTCACGGCGAGGTTAAAGGGACAGCGAGTGTGTTCACGGGGAGGTTAAAGCGACAGAGAGTTTGATCGCGGAAAGTTAAGGCGACAGAGAGTGAGATCAGGGGGAGGATAAAGGGTGAGAGAGTGAGATCATGGGGAGATTAAAGGGACAGAGAGTGATTTCACGGGGAGGTTAAAGGGAAAGAGATTTAGATGACGGGGAGGTTAAATGGACAGTCAGTGAGATCACGGGAAGGTTAAAGGGACAGAGAGTGAGTTCAAGGGGAGGTTAAAGGGGTAGAAAGTTAGTTGACGGGTAGGTTAAATGGACTAGAGTGATATCACGGAGAGGTTAAAGGGTCAGAGATTGAGATCACGGGGAGCTTAAAGGGACAGAGAGTGAGATCACGGGGAGGTAAAAGGGACAGAAATTGAGATCACGGTGAGTTTAAAGGGACAGAGAGTGAGATCACGGGGCGGTTAAAGGGACAGAGAGTGAGATCACGGGGAGGTTAAAGGGACAGAGAGTGAGATCACGCGGCGGTTAAAGGGACAGAGAGTGAGATCACGGGGCGATTAAAGGGACAGAGAGTTAGATCACGGGGAGGTTAATGGGACAGAGATTAAGATCACGGGAAGATTAAGGGGAAAGAGTGAGATCACGGGGAGGTTAAAGGGACAGAGAGTGAGATCACGGGGAGGTTAAATGGACAGAGAGTGTGATCATGGGGAGGTTAATGGGACAGAGAGTGAGATCACGGGAAGTTTAAAGGGACAGAGAATGAGATCACAGGGAGTTTAAATGGACAGAGAGTGAGAATACCTGGAGGTTAAAGGGACAGTGAGTGAGATCACGGGGAGGTTAAAGGTACAGACAGTGAGATCACGGGGAGGTTAAAGGGACAGAGAGTTGGATGACGGGGAGTTTAAATGGACAGACAGTGAGATCACGGGGAGGTTAATGGGACAGAGAGTGAGATCACGGGAAAGTTAAGGCGACAGAGAGTGAGATCAGGGGCAGGATAAAGGGACAGAGAGTGAGTTCAAGGGGTGGTTAAAGGGATAGAAAGTTAGTTGACGGGGAGGTTAAATGGACAGAGAGTGAGATCACGGAGAGGTGAAAGGGTCAGAGATTGAGATCACGGGGAGCTTAAAGAGACAGAGAGTGAGATCACGGGGAGGTTAAAGTGACAGAATGTGAGATCACGGGGAGGTTAAAGGGACAGAGAGTGAGATCACGGGGAGGTTAAAGGGTCAGAGAGTGAGATCACGTAGAGATTAAAGGGACAGTAAGTGAGATCACGGGGAGTTTAAAGGGGCAGAGAGTGTGATCGCAGGGAGGTTAAAGGGACAGAGAGGGTAAAGGGGGTGGTTAAAGCGACAGAATGAGATCACGGGGAGTTTGAAGGGACAGAGAGTGAGATCATGGGAAGGTTAAAGGGACAGAGAATGAGATCACGGGGTGTTTCAAGGGACAGAGAGTGAGAAAAGCTGGATGTTAAAGGGACAGAGTGTGAGATCACGGGGAGGTTAATGGGACAGAGAGTGAGATCACGGGGAGGTAAAAGGGACAGAGTGTGAGATCACGGGTAGGTTAACGGGAAAAAGAGTGAGATCAAGGGGAGGTCAAAGGGACAGAAAGTGATATCACGGTGAGTTTAAAGGGACAGAGATTGAGAACACGGGGTGTTTAAAGGGAAAGACTGAGATCACTGGGAGGTTAAACGGACAGAGAGACAGATCACGGGGAGGTTAAAGGGACAGCGATTGAGTTCACGGCGAGGTTAAAGGGACAGCGAGTGAGTTCACGGCGAGGTTAAAGGGACAGCGAGTGTGTTCACGGGGAGGTTAAAGCGAAAGAGAGTTTGATCACGGAATGTTAAGGCGACAGAGAGTGAGATCAGGGGCAGGATAAAGGGTGAGAGAGTGAGATCATGGGGAGATTAAAGGGACAGAGAGTGATTTCACGGGGAGGTTAAAGGGAAAGAGATTTAGATGACGGGGAGGTTAAATGGACAGTCAGTGAGATCACTGGAAGGTTAAAGGGACAGAGAGTGAGTTCAAGGGGAGGTTAAAGGGGTAGAAAGTTAGTTGACGGGTAGGTTAAATGGACTAGAGTGATATCACGGAGAGGTTAAAGGGTCAGAGATTGAGATCACGGGGAGCTTAAAGGGACAGAGAGTGAGATCACGGGGTGGTTAAAGGGACAGAGAGTGAGATCACGGGGAGGTTAAAGGGATAGAGAGTGAGATCACGGGGCGGTTAAAGGGACAGAGAGTGAGATCACGGGGAGGATAATGGGACAGAGAGTGAGATCACGGGGTGGTTAAAGGGACAGAGAGTGAGATCACGGGCAGGTTAAATGGACAGAAATTGAGATCACGGTGAGTTTAAAGGGACAGAGAGTGAGATCACGGGGCGGTTAAAGGGACAGAGAGTGAGATCACGGGGAGGTTAAAGGGACAGAGAGTGAGATCACGGGGAGGTTAAAGGGACAGAGAGTGAGATCACGGGGAGGTTAAAGGGTCAGAGAGTGAGATCACGGGGAGGTTAAAGGGACTGTAAGAGAGATCACGGGTAGGTTAACGGGAAAAAGAGTGAGATCAAGGGGAGGTCAAAGGGACAGAAAGTGATATCATGGTGAGTTTAAAGGGACAGAGATTGAGAACACGGGGTGTTTAAAGGGAATTCTGAGATCACTGGGAGTTTAAAGGGACAGAGAGTGTGATCACGGGGAGGTTAAAGGGACAGAGAGTGAGATCACGGGGCGGTTAAAGGGACAGAGAGTTAGATCACGGGGAGGTTAAAGGGACTGAGAAAAAGATCACGGGGCGGTTAAAGGGACAGAGAGTTACATCACGGGGAGGTTAATGGGACAGAGAGTGACATCACGGAGAAGTTAAAGGGACAGAGAGAGATTACGGGGAGGTTAAAGCGACAGAGAGTGAGATCACGGGGAAGTTAAAGGGACATAGTGTGAGATCACGGTGAGGTTAAAGGGTCAGAGAGTGAGATCACGGGAAGGTTTACGGGACAGAGAGTGAGATCACCGGGAGGTTAATGGGACAGAGAGTGAGATCACGGGGAGGTTTACGGGACAGAGAGTGAGATCACCGGGAGGTTAAAGGGACAGAGAGTGTGATCACGGGGAGTTTAAAGGGACAGAGAGTGAGATCATGGGGAGGTTAAAGAGACTGAGATTGAGTGAACAGGGAGGTTAAATGGACAGAGAGTGAGATCACGGGGAGTTTAAATGGACAGAGAGTGTGATCACGGGGAGGTTATAGTGACAGAGAAAGATTACGGGGAGGATAAAGCGACAGAGATTGAGAACACGAGAAGATTAAATGGACAGAGTGAGATCACGGGGAGTTTAAATGGACAGAGAGAGATCACGGGCAGGATAAATGGACAGAGATTGAGAACACGAGAAGATTAAATGGACAGAGTGAGATCACGGGGAGTTTAAATGGACAGAGTGAGATCACGTGGAGGTTAAAGGGACTGTAAGAGAGATCACGGGTAGGTTAACGGGACAAAGAGTGAGATCAAGGGGAGGTCAAAGGGACAGAAAGTGATATCACGGTGAGTTTAAAGGGACAGAGATTGAGAACACGGGGTGTTTAAAGGGAAAGACTGAGAACACTGGGAGGATAAACGGACAGAGAGACAGATCACGGGGAGGTTAAAGGGACAGAGAGTGAGATCACTGGAGTTTAAAGGGACAGAGAGTGTGATCACGGGGAGGTTAAAGGGACAGAGAGTGAGATCACGGGGCAGTTAAAGGGACAGAGATTTAGATCACGGGTAGGTTAAAGGGACTGAGAAAAAGATCACGGGGAGGTTAAAGGAACAGAGAGTTACATCACGGATAAGTTAAAGGGACAGAGAGAGATTACGGGCAGGTTAAAGAGACAGAGAGTGAGATCACGGGGAAGTTAAAGGGACATAGTGTGAGATCACGGTGAGGTTAAAGGGTCAGAGAGTGAGATCACGGGAAGGTTTACGGGACAGAGAGTGAGATCACCGGGAGGTTAATGGGACAGAGAGTGAGATCACGGGGAGGTTTACGGGACAGAGAGTGAGATCACCGGGAGGTTAATGGGACAGAGAGTGAGATCACGGGGAGGTTAAAGGGACAGAGAGTGTGATCACGGGGAGTTTAAAGGGACAGAGAGTGAGATCACGGGGAGGTTAAAGAGACTGAGATTGAGTGCACAGGGAGGTTAAATGGACAGAGAGTGAGATCACGGGGAGTTTAAATGGACAGAGAGTGTGATCACGGGGAGTTTAAAGGGACAGAGAGTGTGATTACGGGGAGGTTATAGTGACAGAGAGAGATTACGGGGAGGATAAAGCGACAGAGATTGAGAACACGAGAAGATTAAATGGACAGAGTGAGATCACGGGGAGTTTAAATGGACAGTGTGAGATCACGGGCAGGATAAATGGACAGAGATTGAGAACACGAGAAGATTAAATGGACAGAGTGAGATCACTGGGACATTAAAGGTACAGAGATTGAGATCACGGGGAGGTCAAAAGGGACAGAGAGTTAGATCAAGAGGTGGTTAAAGCGACAGAGAGTGAGATCACGGTGAGGTTAATGGGAAAGAGAGTGTGATTACGGGGAGGTGAAAGGGACAGAGAGTTCGATCACGGGAAGATTAAATGGACAGTGTGAGATCACTGGGACGTTAAAGGGACAGAGATTGAGATCACGGAGAGGTTAAAGGGACTGGGAGTGAGATCACGGCGAGGTTAAAGGGACAGAGAGTGAGATCACGTGGAGGTTAATGGGACAGAGATTGATATCACGGGTAGGTTTAAGGGATAGCGAGTGAGATCACGGGAAAGTTAAGGGGACAGAGATTGAGATTAGGGGAAGGTTAATGGGACAGAGAGTGAGATCACGGGGAGGTAAAAGAGACAGAGAGTGATATCACGGGGAGGTTTAAGGGATAGAGAGTCAGATCACGGGGAGGTTAAAGGGACTGAGAGAGTTAACGGTGAGGTTAAAGCGACAGAGTGAGATCACAGGGAGGTTAAAGGGACAGACAGTGAGATCACAAGGAGGTTAATGGGACAGAGAGTGAGATCACGGGGAAGTTAAAGGGACAGAGAATGAGAACTCAGGGAGGTTAAAGGGACAGAGAATGAGATCACGGGGATGTTAAAGGGACAGAGAGTGAGATCACGGGGAGGTTAAAGGGACAGAGAGAGACATCACGGGGACGTTAAAGGGACAGAGAGTGAAATCACAGGGAGGTTAAAGGGACAGAGAGTGAGATCACGGGAATGTTAACAGGACAGAGAGTGAGATCACGGGGAGATTAAAAGGACAGAGAGTGAGATCACCGGGAGGTTAAAGGGACAGAGAGAGAGATCACGGGGTGGTTTAAGAGACAGAGAGTGAGATCACGGGGAAGTTAAAGGGCCAGGGAGTGAGATCACGGGGAGGTTAAAGGAATAGAGAGTGAGATCACTGGGAGGATAATGGGACAGAGATTGCGATCACGGGGAGGTTAAATTGACAGAGAGTGATATCACGGGGAGTTCAAAGGGACAAAGAATGTGATCTCGGGGAGATTAAAGGGACAGAGAGTGAGATCACGGGGAAGTTAAATGGACAGAGACTGAGCTCACGGGGAGGTTAAAGGGTGAGTGAGTGAGATGACTGGTAGGTATAAGGGACAGAGAGTGATATCACGGGGAGGTTAATGGGACAGAGAGTGAGATCACCTGGAGGTTAAAGTGACAAAGAGTGAGAGCACGGGGTGGTTAAATGGACAGAGACTGAGCTCACGGGGAGGTTAAAGGGAGAGTGAGTGAGATGACTGGTAGGTATAAGGGACAGAGGGTGAGATCACGGGGAGTTTAAAGGGACAGAGAGTGTGATCACGGGGAGATTAAGGCGACAGAGATTGAAATCACGGGAAGGTTAAAGGGACAGAGAGTGAGATTACGGGGAGGTTAATGGGACAGAAAGTAGGATCACGGGGAGGTGAATGGTTTAGAGAGTGAGATCGCGGGGAGGTGATAGGGAAAGAGAGTGAGATCACAGGGAGGTTAAATGGAGAGAGTGAGATCACGGGCAGATTAAAGGGACAGAGATTGAGATCATGGGGAGTTTAAAGGTACAGAGAGTGTGATCACGGGGAGGTTAGAGGGACAGTGACTGATATCACGGGAATGTTAAAGGGACAGAGAGTCAGATAACGGGGAGGTTAATGGGACAGAGAGTGAGATCACGGGGAAGTTAAAGGGACAGAGAGTGAGCTCACGGTGAGGTTAATGGGACAGAGAGTGAGATCACGGGGAGGTGAATGGGACAGAGAGTGAGATGACGGAGAGGTGAAAGGGACATAGAGTGAGATCACGGGGAAGTTAATGGGACAGAGAGTGAGATCACGGGGAGGTTAACGGGACTGAGAGTGAGATCACGGGGAGTTTAATGGGACAGAGAGTGAGATCACGGGGAGGTTAAAGGGACAGAGAATGAGATTACGGGGAGTTTAAAGGGACAGAATGCTGATCATGAAGATTAAAGGGACAGAGAGTGAGATCACGGGGAAGTTAAAGGGACAGAGAGTGAGCTCACGAGGAGTATAATGGGACAGAGAGTGAGATCACGGGGAGGTGAAAGGGACAGAGTGCTAAATCAGGGAGGTGAAAGGGACAGAGTGTGAGATCACGGGGAAGTTAAAGGGACAGAGAGTGAGATCACGGGTAGGTTAAAGGGTCGGAGATTGAGATCACGGGGAGATTAATGGGTCAGAGAGTGAGATCACGGGGAGGTGAAAGCGACAGAGAATAAGATCACAAGGAAGTTAAAGGGACAGAGAGTGAGATCACCGGGAGGTTAAAGGGACAGAGAGTTAGATCACGGGGAAGTTAAAGGGACAGAGAGTGAGATCACCGGGAGGTTAAAGGGACAGAGAGAGAGATCACGGGGTGGTTTAAGGGACAGAGAGTGAGATCACGGGGAAGTTAAAGGGCCAGGGAGTGAGATCACGGGGAGGTTAAAGGAATAGAGAGTGATATCACTGGGAGCATAATGGGACAGAGATTGCGATCACGGGGAGGTTAAATTGACAGAGAGTGATATCACGGGGAGTTCAAAGGGACAAAGAATGTGATCTCGGGAAGATTAAAGGGACAGAGAGTGAGATCACGGGGAAGTTAAATGGACAGAGACTGAGCTCACGGGGAGGTTAAAGGGAGAGTGAGTGAGATGACTGGTAGGTATAAGGGACAGAGAGTGAGATCACGGGGAGGTTAATTGGACAGAGAGTGAGATCACCTGGAGGTTAAAGTGACAGAGAGTGAGAGCACGGGGTGGTTAAATGGACAGAGACTGAGCTCATGGGGAGGTTAAAGGGAGAGTGAGTGAGATGACTGGTAGGTATAAGGGACAGAGGGTGAGATCACGGGGAGTTTAAAGGGACAGAGAGTGTGATCACGGGGAGATTAAAGCGACAGAGATTGAAATCACGGGAAGGTTAAAGGGACAGAGAGTGAGATTACGGGGAGGTTAATGGGACAGAGAGTAGGATCACGGGGAGATGAATGGTTTAGAGAGTGAGATCACGGGGAGGTGATAGGGAAAGAGAGTGAGATCACAGGGAGGTTAAATGGAGAGAGTGAGATCACGGGCAGATTAAAGGGACAGAGATTGAGATCATGGGGAGTTTAAAGGTACAGAGAGTGTGATCACGGGGAGGTTAGAGGGACAGTGACTGATATCACGGGAATGTTAAAGGGACAGAGAGTCAGATAACGGGGAGGTTAATGGGACAGAGAGTGAGATCACGGGGAAGTTAAAGGGACAGAGAGTGAGCTCACGGTGAGGTTAATGGGACAGAGAGTGAGATCACGGGGAGGTGAATGGGACAGAGAGTGAGATGACGGAGAGGTGAAAGGGACATAGAGTGAGATCACGGGGAAGTTAATGGGACAGAGAGTGAGATCACGGGGAGGTTAACGGGACTGAGAGTGAGATCACGGGGAGTTTAATGGGACAGAGAGTGAGATCACGGGGATGTTAAAGGGACAGAGAATGAGATTACGGGGAGTTTAAAGGGACAGAATGCTAGATCATGAAGATTAAAGGGACAGAGAGTGAGATCACGGGGAAGTTAAAGGGACAGAGAGTGAGCTCACGAGGAGTATAATGGGACAGAGAGTGAGATCACGGGGAGGTGAAAGGGACAGAGTGCTAAATCAGGGAGGTGAAAGGGACAGAGTGTGAGATCACGGGGAAGTTAAAGGGACAGAGAGTGAGATCACGGGTAGGTTAAAGGGACCGAGATTGAGATCACAGGGAGATTAATGGGTCAGAGAGTGAGATCAAGGGGAGGTGAAAGCGACAGAGAATAAGATCACAGGGAAGTTAAAGGGACAGAGAGTGAGATCACCGGGAGGTTAAAGGGACAGAGAGTTAGATCACGGGGAAGTTAAAGGGACAGAGAGTGAGATCACCGGGAGGTTAACGGGACCGAGAGTGAGATCACGGGGAGATTAATGCGACAGAGAGTGAGATCACATGGAGTTTAAATGGACAGTGTGAGATCACTGGGACGTTAAAATGACAGAGATTGAGATCACGGAGAGGTTAATGGGAAAGAGAGTGTGATTACGGGGAGGTGAAAGGGACAGAGAGTTCGATCACGGGAAGATTAAATGGACAGTGTGAGATCACTGGGACGTTAAAGGGACAGAGATTGAGATCACGGAGAGGTTAAAGGGACTGGGAGTGAGGTCACGGCGAGGTTAAAGGGACAGAGAGTGAGATCACGTGGAGGTTAATGGGACAGAGATTGATATCACGGGTAGGTTTAAGGGATAGCGAGTGAGATCACGGGAAAGTTAAGGGGACAGAGATTGAGATTAGGGGAAGGTTAATGGGACAGAGAGTGAGATCACGGGGACGTTAACGGGACAGTGAGTGAGATCACGGGGAGATAAAAGAGACAGAGAGTGATATCACGGGGAGGTTTAAGGGATAGAGAGTTAGATCACGGGGAGGTTAAAGGGACTGAGAGAGTTAACGGTGAGGTTAAAGCGACAGAGTGAGATCACGGGGAGCTTAAAGGGACAGACAGTGAGATCACAAGGAGGTTAATGGGACAGAGAGTGAGATCACGGGGAAGTTAAAGGGACAGAGAATGAGAACTCAGGGAGGTTAATGGGACAGAGAATGAGATCACGGGGATGTTAAAGGGACAGAGAGTGAGATCACGGGGAGGTTAAAGGGACAGAGAGAGACATCACGGGGACGTTAAAGGGACAGAGAGTGAAATCACAGGGAGGTTAAAGGGACAGAGAGTGAGATCACGGGGAAGTTAAAGGGCCAGGGAGTGAGATCACGGGGAGGTTAAAGGAATAGAGAGTGAGATCACTGGGAGGATAATGGGACAGAGATTGCGATCACGGGGAGGTTAAATTGACAGAGAGTGATATCACGGGGAGTTCAAAGGGACAAAGAATGTGATCTCGGGGAGATTAAAGGGACAGAGAGTGAGATCACGGGGAAGTTAAATGGACAGAGACTGAGCTCACGGGGAGGTTAAAGGGAGAGTGAGTGAGATGACTGGTAGGTATAAGGGACAGAGAGTGAGATCACGGGGAGGTTAATGGGACAGAGAGTGAGATCACCTGGAGGTTAAAGTGACAGAGAGTGAGAGCACGGGGTGGTTAAAGGGACAGAGGGTGAGATCACGGGGAGTTTAAAGGGACAGAGAGTGTGATCACGGGGAGATTAAAGCGACAGAGATTGAAATCACGGGAAGGTTAAAGGGACAGAGAGTGAGATTACGGGGAGGTTAATGGGACAGAGAGTAGGATCACGGGGAGGTTAATGGTTTAGAGAGTGAGATCACGGGGAGGTGATATGGAAAGAGAGTGAGATCACAGGGAGGTTAAATGGAGAGAGTGAGATCACGGGCAGATTAAATGGACAGAGATTGAGATCATGGGGAGTTTAAAGGTACAGAGAGTGTGATCACGGGGAGGTTAGAGGGACAGTGACTGATATCACGGGAATGTTAAAGGGACAGAGAGTGAGATCACGGGGAAGTTAATGGGACAGAGAGTGAGCTCACGGTGAGGTTAATGGGACAGAGAGTGAGATCACGGGGAGGTGAATGGGACAGAGAGTGAGATGACGGAGAGGTGAAAGGGACATAGAGTGATATCACGGGGAAGTTAATGGGACAGAGTGTGAGATCACGGGGAGGTTACGGGACTGAGAGTGAGATCACGGGGTGTTTAATGGGACAGAGAGTGAGATCACGGGGAGGTTAAAGGGACAGAGAATGAGATTACGGGGAGTTTAAAGGGACAGAATGCTAGATCATGAAGATTAAAGGGACAGAGAGTGAGATCACGGGGAAGTTAAAGGGACAGAGAGTGAGCTCACGAGGAGTATAATGGGACAGAGAGTGAGATCACGGGGAGGTGAAAGGGACAGAGTGCTAAATCAGGGAGGTGAAAGGGACAGAGTGTGAGATCACGGGGAAGTTAAAGGGACAGAGAGTGAGATCACGGGTAGGTTAAAGGGACCGAGATTGAAATCACGGGGAGATTAATGGGTCAGAAAGTGAGATCACGGGGAGGTGAAAGCGACAGAGAATAACATCACAGGGAAGTTAAAGGGACAGAGAGTGAGATCACGGGGAGGTTAATGGGACAGAGAATGTGATTACGGGGAGGTGAAAGGGACAAGAGAGTTAGATCACGGGGAAGTTAAAGGGACAGAGAGTGAGATCACCGAGAGGTTAACGGGACCGAGAGTGAGATCACGGGGAGATTAATGGGACAGAGAGTGAGATCACATGGAGTTTAAATGGATAGTGTGAGATCACTGGGACGTTAAAGGGACAGAGATTGACATCACGGAGAGGTTAAAGGGACTGGGAGTGAGATCACGGGGAGGTTGAAGGGACAGAGAGTGAGATCACGGGGAGGTTAATGGGACAGAGAGTGATATCACGGGGAGGTTTAAGGGATAGAAAGAGAGATCACGGGAAAGTTAAGGGGACAGACATTGAGATCAGGGGGAGGTTAATGGGACAAAGAGTGAGATCACGGGGAGGTTAACGGGACAGAGAGCGAGATCACGGGGAGGTAAAAGAGACAGAGAGTGATATCACGGGGAGGTTAAAGGGAATGAGAGAGTTAACGGGGAGGTTGAAGCGACAGAGTGAGATCACTGGGAGGTTAAAGGGACAGATAGTGAGATCACAAGGAGGTTAATGGGACAGAGAATGAGATCATGGGGAGGTTAAAGGGACAGAGAGTGAGATCATGGGGAGGTTAAAGGGACAGAGAATGAGATCACGGGGAGGTTAGAGTGACAGAGAGTGAGATCACGGAGAGGTTAAAGGGACGGAGAGGTTAAAGTGACAGAGAGTGACATCACCGGGACGTTAAAGGGAGAGAGAGTGAAATCACGGGGAGGTTAAAGGGACAGAGAGTGAGATCACGGGAATGTTAACGGGACAGAGAGTGAGATCACCGGGAGGTTAAAGGGACAGAGAGTGAGATCACGGGAATGTTAACGGGACAGAGAGTGAGATCACCGGGAGGTTAAAGGGACAGAGAGAGAGATCACGGGGAGTTTTAAGGGACAGAGAGTGAGATCACGGGGAAGTTAAAGGGCCAGGGAGTGAGATCACGGGGAGGTTAATGGGACAAAGATTGCAATCATGGGGAAATAAATGGACAGAGAGTGATATCACAGGGAGTTTAAAGGGACAGAGAATGTGATCACGGGGAGATTAAAGGGACAGAGAGTGAGAGAACGGGTAGGTTAATGAGACAGAGAGTGCGATCACGGGGAGGTTAAATGGACAGAGAGTGAGATCACGGGGAATTTAAAGGGACAGAGAACGTGATCTCGGGGAGATTAAAGGGACAGAGAGTGAGATCACGGGGAAGTTAAATGGACAGAGAGTGAGCTCATGGGGAGGTTAAAGGGAGAGTGAGTGAGATGACTGGTAGGTTTAAGGGACAGAGAGTGAGATCACGGGGAGGTTAATGGGACAGAGAGTGAGATCACCGGGAGGTTAATGGGACAGAGAGTGAGATCACGGGGAGGTTAAAGGTACAGAGAGTGAGATCACGGGGAGGTTAAAGTGACAGAGAGTGAGAGCACGGGGTGGTTAAAGGGACAGAGGGTGAGATCGCGGGGAGTTTAAAGGGACAGAGAGTGAGATCACGGGGAGATTAAAGGGACAGAGGTTGAAATCACGGGAAAGTTAAAGGGATAGAGAGTGAGATTACGGGGAGGTTAATGGGACAGAATGCTAGATCAGGAAGATTAAAGGGACAGAGAGTGAGCTCACGGGGATGATAATGGGACAGAGAGTGAGATCACGGGGAGGTGAAAGGGACAGTGGGTGAGATCACGGGGAGGTTAAAGGGACCGAGAGTAGGGTCACGGGGAGATTAATGAGTCAGAGAGTGAGATCACGGGGAGGTTAAAGTGACTCAGATTGAGAGCACGGGGAGTTTAAAGGGACAGAGAGTGTGATCACGGGGAGATTAAAGGGACAGAGATTGAAATCACGGGAAGGTTAAAGGGATAGAGAGTGAGATTACGGGGAGGTTAAAGGGACAGAGAGTGAGATCACGGGGAGGTTAATGGGAAATAGAGTGATATCACGGGGAGGTTTTTGGGATAGAGAGTGAGATCACGGGAAAGTTAAGGGGACAGAGTGATAGATCAGGGGGAGGTTAATTGGACATGCAGTGAGATTACGGGGAGGTTAATGGGACAGAGAGAGTTAAGGGGGAGGTTAAAGCCACAGAGTGAGATCACGGGGAGGTTAAAGGGATAGAGAGTGAGATCACGGGGATGTTATAGGGACAGAGGGTGAGATCACGGGGAGGCTAAAGGGACAGAGAATGAGAACACAGGGAGGTTAAATGGACAGAGAATGAGATCACGGGCAGATTAAAGGGACAGAGATTGAGATCATGGGAAGTTTAAAGGGACAGAGAGTGTGATCACGGGGAGGTTAGAGGGACAGTGACTGATATCACGGGAACATTAAAGGGACAGAGAGTCAGATTACGGGGAGGTTAATGGGACAGACATAGTTAACGGGGAGGCTGAAGCGACAGAGTGAGATGACGGGGAGTTTACAGGGACAGATAGTGAGATCACAAGGAGGTTAATGGGACAGAGAGTGAGATCACGGGGAGGTTAAAGGGACAGAGAATGAGAACTCAGGGAGGTTAAGGGGACAGACAATGAGATCAAGGGGAGGTTAAAGTGACAGAGAGTGAGATCACGGAGAGGTTAAAGGGACAGAGAGTGAAATCACGGGGAGGTTAAAGGGACAGAGAGTGAGATCACGGGAATGTTAACGGGACAGAGAGTGAGATCACGGGGAGATTAAAGGTACAGAGAGTGAGATCACCGGGATCTTAAAGGGACAGAGAGTGAGATCACGGGGAGGTTTAAGGGACAGAGAGTGAGATCACGGGGAAGTTAAAGGGCCAGGGAGTGAGATCACGGAGAATTTAAAGGGACAGAGAATGTGATCTCGGGGAGATTAAAGGGACAGAGAGTGAGATCACGGGGAAGTTAAATGGACAGAGAGTGAGCTCAAGGGGAGGTTAAAGGGAGAGTGAGTGAGATGACTGGTAGGTTTAAGGGACAGAGAGTGAGATCACTTGGAGGTTAACGGGATAGAGAGTGAGATCACGGGGAGGTTAATAGGAAATAGAGTGATATCACGGGGAGGTTTTTGGGATAGAGAGTGAGATCACGGGAAAGTTAAGGGGACAGAGTGTGAGATCAGGGGGAGGTTAATTGGACAGGCAGTGAGATTACGGGGAGGTTAATGGGACAGAGGGAGTTAACGGGGAGGTTAAAGCGACAGAGTGAGATCACGGGGAGGTTAAAGGGACAGATAGTGAGATCACGAGGAGGTTAAAGGGACAGAGAGTGAGATCACGGGGATGTTATAGGGACAGAGGGTGAGATCACGGGGAGGTTAAAGGGACAGAGAATGAGAACACAGGGAGGTTAAAGGGACAGAGAATGAGATCACGGGCAGATTAAAGGGACAGAGATTGAGATCATGGGGAGTTTAAAGGGATAGAGAGTGTGATCACGGGGAGGTTAGAGGGACAGTGACTGATACCACGGGAACGTAAAAGGGACAGAGAGTCAGATTACGGGGAGTTTAATGGGACAGAGAGTGAGATCACGGGGAAGTTAAAGGGACAGAGAGTGAGATCACGGTGAGGTTAATGGGACAGAGAGTGAGATCACGGGGAGGTTAATGGGACAGAGAGTGAGATGACAGAGAGGTGAAAGGGACATAGAGTGAGATCACGGGGAAGTTAAAGGGACAGAGAGTGAGATCACGGGGAGGTTAACGGGACCGAGAGTGAGATCACGGGGAGGTTAAAGGGACAGAGAGTGAGAACACGGGGAGGTTAAAGGGACAGAGAGTGAGATCACGGGGTGGTTAAAGGGACAAAGATTGACATCACGGAGAGGTCAAAGGGACAGAGATGAAATCACGGGGAGGTCAAAGGGACAGAGAGTGAGATCAGGGAAGTTTAAAGGGACAGAGAGTGAGATTACGCGATGCTTAACAGGACAGAGAGTGATATCACGGGGAGGTTAAAGGGACAGAGAGTGAGATCACGGGGAGGTTAACGGGACCGAGAGTGAGATCACGGGGAGGTTAAAGGGACAGAGAGTGAGAACACGGGGAGGTTAAAGGGACAGAGAGTGAGATCACGGGGTGGTTAAAGGGACAAAGATTGACATCACGGAGAGGTCAAAGGGACAGAGTGAGATCACGGGGAGGTCAAAGGGACAGAGAGTGAGATCGGGGGAAGTTTAAAGGGACAGAGAGTGAGATTACGCGATGCTTAACAGGACAGAGAGTGATATCACGGGGAGGTTAAAGGGGCAGAGAGTGAGATCACGGGTAGGTTAATGGGACAGAGAGTGATATCACGGGGAGGTTAAAGGGGCAGAGAGTAAGATCACGGGGAGGTTAATGGGACAGAGTGTGAGATCCCGGGGAGTTTAAAGGTACATTGAGTGCGATCACGGGGAGTTTAAAGGTACAGAGAATGAGAGCACGGGGAGTTTAAAGGGACAGAGAGTGAGATTACGGGGAGGTTAAAGGGACAGTGAGCTAGATCAGGTAGGTTAAAGGGATAGATAGTGAGATCACGGGGAGGTTAAAGGGCCAGGGCGTAAGATCACGGGGAGGTTAAAGGGACAGAGAGTGAGAACACGGGGAGGTTAAAGGGACAGAGAGGGAGATCACGGGGAGGTTAAAGGGACAGAGAGTGAAATCATGGGGAGGTTAAAGGGACAGAGAGAGAGATCAGGCGCAGATTAAAGGGACAGAGATTGTGATCATGGGGAGTTTAAAGGGACAGAGAGTGAGATCACGGGGAGGTAAAAGGGACAGAGAGTAAGCTCACGGGGAGGATAATGGGACAGAGATTGAGATCACGGGGAACTTAAAGGGACCGAGAGTGAGATCATGGGGAGATTATGGGTCAGATAGTGAGATCACGGGGAGCTGAAAGCGACAGAGATTGAAATCACAGGGAGGTTAAAGGGAAAGAGAGTGAGATCTGGGGAAGATTAAATGGACAGAGTGAGATCACTTTGACGTTAAAGGTACAGAGATTGAGATCACGGGGAGGATAAAGGGACCGAGTGAGATCACTGGGACGCTAAAGGTACAGAGATTGAGATCACAGGGAGTTTAATGCGACAGAGATTGAGATCACGGGGAGGTTAAAGGGACAGAGAGTGAGATCACAGGGTCGTTAAAGGGACAGAGATTAAGATCACGGGGTGGTTAAAGGGACAGAGAGTGAGATCACGGAGAGGTTAAAGGGACAGAGAGTGAGATCATGGGGAGGTTAAAGGGACAGAGATTGAGATCACGGGGAGGTTTATGGGACATAGAGTGATATCATGGGGAGGTTTAAGGGATAGAGAGTGAGATCACGGGAAAGTTAAGGGGACAGAGGGTGAGATCTGGGGGAGGTTCAAGGGACAGAGAGTGAGATCACGGGGTGGTTAAAGGGACAAAGATTGACATCACGGGGAGGTCAAAGGGACAGAGAGTGAGATCACGGGGAGGTTAAAGGGACAGAGAGAGAGATCACGGGGAGGTTAATGGGACATAGAATGATATCACGGGGAGGTTTATGGGATAGAGAGTGAGATCACGGGAAATTTAAGGGGACAGAGAGTGAGATCAGGGGGAGGTTAATGGGGCAGAGAGATTTAATGGGGAGGTTAAAGCGACAGAGTGAGATCACGGGGAGGTTAAAGGGACAAATAGTGAGATCACGAGGAGGTTTAAAGGACAGAGAGTGAGATTACGGGGAGGTTAAAGGGACAGAGAATGAGATCACTGGCAGATTAAAGGGACAGAGATTGAGATCATGGTGAGTTTAAAGGTACAGAGAGTGAGAATACGGGGAGGTTAAATGGACAGAGATTGAGATCACGGGGAGGTTAAAGGGACAGAAAGCTAGATCAGGAAGATTAAAGGGACAGAGAGTGAGATCACGGGGAAGTTAAAGGGACAGAGAGTGAGCTCACGGGGAGGATAATGGGACAGAGATTGAGATCACGGGGAACTTAAAGGGACCGAGAGTGAGATCATGGGGAGATTATTGGGTCAGATAGTGAGATCACGGGGAGCTGAAAGCGACAGAGATTGAAATCACAGGGAGGTTAAAGGGTAAGAGAGTGAGATCTGGGGAAGATTAAATGGACAGAGTGAGATCACTTTGACGTTAAAGGTACAGAGATTGAGATCACGGGGAGGATAAAGGGACCGAGTGAGATCACTGGGACGCTAAAGGTACAGAGATTGAGATCACAGGGAGTTTAAAGCGACAGAGATTGAGATCACGGGGAGGTTAAAGGGACAGAGAGTGAGATCACAAGGTCGTTAAAGGGACAGAGAGTGAGATCACGGGGTGGTTAAAGGGACAGAGAGTGAGATCACGGAGTGGTTAAAGGGACAGAGAGTGAGATCACGGGGAGGTTAAAGGGACAGAGATTGAGATCACGGGGAGGTTTATGGGACATAGAGTGATATCAGGGGGAGGTTCAAGGGACAGAGAGTGAGATCACGGGGTGGTTAAAGGGACAAAGATTGACATCATGGGGAGGTCAAAGGGACAGAGAGTGAGATCGGGGGAAGTTTAAAGGGACAGAGAGTGAGATTACGCGATGCTTAACAGGACAGAGAGTGATATCACGGGGAGGTTAAAGGGGCAGAGAGTGAGATCACGGGTAGGTTAATGGGACAGAGAGTGAGATCACGGGCAGGTTCAAGGGACAGAGATTGAGATCACTGGAAGATAACAGTGACAGAGTAAGATCACGGGGAGGTTAATGGGACAGAGAGTGAGATCCCGGGGAGTTTAAAGGTACATTGAGTGCGATCACGGGGAGGTTAAAGGTACAGAGAATGAGAGCATGGGGAGTTTAAAGGGACAGAGAGTGAGATTACGGGGAGGTTAAAGGGACAGTGAGCTAGATCAGGTAGGTTAAAGGGATAGATAGTGAGATCACGGGGAGGTTAAAGGGACAGGGCGTAAGATCACGGGGAAGGTAAAGGGACAGAGAGTGAGCTCACGCGGATATTAATGGGACAGTGAGTGAGAACACGGGGAGGTCAAAGGGACAGATTGTGTGATCACGGGGAGGTTAAAGCGACAGAGAGTGAGATCGGGGGAAGTTTAAAGGGACAGAGAGTGAGATTACGCGATGCTTAACAGGACAGAGAGTGATATCACAGGGAGGTTAAAGGGGCAGAGAGTGAGATCACGGGTAGGTTAATGGGACAGAGAGTGAGATCCCGGGGAGTTTAAAGGTACATTGAGTGCGATCACGGGGAGGTTAAAGGTACAGAGAATGAGAGCACGGGAAGTTTAAAGGGACAGAGAGTGAGATTACGGGGAGGTTAAAGGGACAGTGAGCTAGATCAGGTAGGTTAAAGGGATAGATAGTGAGATCACGGGGAGGTTAAAGGGACAGAGCGTAAGATCACGGGGAGGTTAAAGGGACAGAGAGTGAGATCACGGGGAGGTTAAAGGGACAGGGAGTGAGAACACGGGGAGGTTAAAGGGACAGAGAGTGAAATCACGGGGAGGTTAAAGGGACAGAGAGAGAGATCAGGGGCAGATTAAAGGGACAGAGATTGTGATCATGGGGAGTTTAATGGGACAGAGAGCGAGATCACGGGGAGGTAAAAGGGACAGAGAGTGAGATCACGGGGAAGTTAAAGAGACTGAGAGTGAGATCACGGTGAGGTTAAAGGGACAGAAAGTGAGAACACGGGGAGTTTAAAGGGAAAGACAGAGATCATGGGGATGTTAAAGTGACGGAGAGTGAGATCACGGGGAGGTTAAAGCGACAGAGAGAGATCACGGGGAGGTTAAAGGGTCGGAGAGTGAGATCATGAGGAGGTTAAATGGACAGAGGGTGAGATCACGGGGAAATTAATGGGACAGAGAGTGAGATCACGGGGAGGTTAATGGGACAGAGAGTGAGATCACGATGAGGTTAATGGGACGGAGAGTGAAATCACGGGGAGGTTAAAGGGACAGAGAGTGAGATCACGGGGATGTTATAGGGACAGAGGGTGAGATCACGGGAATGTTAATGGGACAAAGATTGAGATCAGGGACAGTTATAGAGACAGAGAGTCAGATCAGTGATAGTTAAAGTGACAGAGAGTGAGATCACGGGGAGGTTAAAGTGACAGAGAGTGTGATCACGGGGAAGTTAAAGGGACAGAGAGTGAGATCACGGGGAGGTTAAAGGGACCGAGAGTAGGATCATGGGAAGATTAATGGCTCAGAGAGTGAGATCACGGGGAGGTGAAAGCGACAGAGAATGAGATCACAGGGTGGTTAAAGGGAAATAGGGTGAGATCACAGGGACGTTAAATGGACAGAGTGAGATCACTGGGACGTTAAAGGTACAGAGATTGAGATCACGGGGAGGTTAAAGCGACAGAGAGTGATATCACGGGGAGGTTAAAGGGTCAGAGAGTGAGATCACGGGGAGGTTAAAGGGAAATAGAGTGATATCACGGGGAGGTTTTTGGGATAGAGAGTGAGATCACGGGAAAGTTAAGGGGACAGGGAGTGAGATCAGGGGGAGGTTAATGGGACAGGCAGTGAGATTACGGGGAGGTTAAAGCGACAGAGTGAGATCACGGTGAGGTTAACGGGACAGATAGTGAGATCACGAGGAGGTTAAAGGGACAGAGATTGAGATCACGGGGATGTTTATGGGACATAGAGTGATATCATGGGAGGTTTAAGTGATAGAGAGTGAGATCACGGGAAAGTTAAGGGGACAGAGGGTGAGATCAGGGGGAGGTTCAAGGGACAGAGAGTGAGATCACGGGGTGGTTAAAGGGACAAAGATTGACATCACGGGGAGGTCAAAGGGACAGAGAGTGAGATCATGGGGAGGTTAAAGGGACAGAGAGAGAGATCACGGGGAGGTTAATGGGACATAGAATGATATCACGGGGAGGTTTATGGGATAGAGAGTGAGATCACGGGAAATTTAAGGGGACAGAGAGTGAGATCACGGGGAGGTTAATGGGCCAGAGAGAGTTAATGGGGAGGTTAAAGCGACAGAGTGAGATCACGGGGAGGTTAAAGGGACAAATAGTGAGATCACGAAGAGGTTTAAAGGACAGAGAGTGAGATTACGGGGAGGTTAAAGGGACAGAGAATGAGATCACGGGGAGATTAAAGGGACAGAGATTGAGATCACGGGTAGGTTAATGGGACAGAGAGTGATATCACGGGGAGGTTAAAGGGGCAGAGAGTAAGATCACGGGGAGGTTAATGGGACAGAGTGTGAGATCCCGGGGAGTTTAAAGGTACATTGAGTGCGATCACGAGGAGTTTAAAGGTACAGAGAATGAGAGCACGGGGAGTTTAAAGGGACAGAGAGTGAGATTACGGGGAGGTTAAAGGGACAGTGAGCTAGATCAGGTAGGTTAAAGGGATAGATAGTGAGATCACGGGGAGGTTAAAGGGCCAGGGCGTAAGATCACGGGGAGGTTAAAGGGACAGAGAGTGAGAACACGGGGAGGTTAAAGGGACAGAGAGGGAGATCACGGGGAGGTTAAAGGGACAGAGAGTGAAATCATGGGGAGGTTAAAGGGACAGAGAGAGAGATCAGGCGCAGATTAAAGGGACAGAGATTGTGATCATGGGGAGTTTAAAGGGACAGAGAGTGAGATCACGGGGAGGTAAAAGGGACAGAGAGTAAGCTCACGGGGAGGATAATGGGACAGAGATTGAGATCACGGGGAACTTAAAGGGACCGAGAGTGAGATCATGGGGAGATTATGGGTCAGATAGTGAGATCACGGGGAGCTGAAAGCGACAGAGATTGAAATCACAGGGAGGTTAAAGGGAAAGAGAGTGAGATCTGGGGAAGATTAAATGGACAGAGTGAGATCACTTTGACGTTAAAGGTACAGAGATTGAGATCACGGGGAGGATAAAGGGACCGAGTGAGATCACTGGGACGCTAAAGGTACAGAGATTGAGATCACAGGGAGTTTAATGCGACAGAGATTGAGATCACGGGGAGGTTAAAGGGACAGAGAGTGAGATCACAGGGTCGTTAAAGGGACAGAGATTAAGATCACGGGGTGGTTAAAGGGACAGAGAGTGAGATCACGGAGAGGTTAAAGGGACAGAGAGTGAGATCACGGGGAGGTTAAAGGGACAGAGATTGAGATCACGGGGAGGTTTATGGGACATAGAGTGATATCATGGGGAGGTTTAAGGGATAGAGAGTGAGATCACGGGAAAGTTAAGGGGACAGAGGGTGAGATCTGGGGGAGGTTCAAGGGACAGAGAGTGAGATCACGGGGTGGTTAAAGGGACAAAGATTGACATCACGGGGAGGTCAAAGGGACAGAGAGTGAGATCACGGGGAGGTTAAAGGGACAGAGAGAGAGATCACGGGGAGGTTAATGGGACATAGAATGATATCACGGGGAGGTTTATGGGATAGAGAGTGAGATCACGGGAAATTTAAGGGGACAGAGAGTGAGATCAGGGGGAGGTTAATGGGGCAGAGAGATTTAATGGGGAGGTTAAAGCGACAGAGTGAGATCACGGGGAGGTTAAAGGGACAAATAGTGAGATCACGAGGAGGTTTAAAGGACAGAGAGTGAGATTACGGGGAGGTTAAAGGGACAGAGAATGAGATCACTGGCAGATTAAAGGGACAGAGATTGAGATCATGGTGAGTTTAAAGGTACAGAGAGTGAGAATACGGGGAGGTTAAATGGACAGAGATTGAGATCACGGGGAGGTTAAAGGGACAGAAAGCTAGATCAGGAAGATTAAAGGGACAGAGAGTGAGATCACGGGGAAGTTAAAGGGACAGAGAGTGAGCTCACGGGGAGGATAATGGGACAGAGATTGAGATCACGGGGAACTTAAAGGGACCGAGAGTGAGATCATGGGGAGATTATTGGGTCAGATAGTGAGATCACGGGGAGCTGAAAGCGACAGAGATTGAAATCACAGGGAGGTTAAAGGGTAAGAGAGTGAGATCTGGGGAAGATTAAATGGACAGAGTGAGATCACTTTGACGTTAAAGGTACAGAGATTGAGATCACGGGGAGGATAAAGGGACCGAGTGAGATCACTGGGACGCTAAAGGTACAGAGATTGAGATCACAGGGAGTTTAAAGCGACAGAGATTGAGATCACGGGGAGGTTAAAGGGACAGAGAGTGAGATCACAAGGTCGTTAAAGGGACAGAGAGTGAGATCACGGGGTGGTTAAAGGGACAGAGAGTGAGATCACGGAGTGGTTAAAGGGACAGAGAGTGAGATCACGGGGAGGTTAAAGGGACAGAGATTGAGATCACGGGGAGGTTTATGGGACATAGAGTGATATCAGGGGGAGGTTCAAGGGACAGAGAGTGAGATCACGGGGTGGTTAAAGGGACAAAGATTGACATCATGGGGAGGTCAAAGGGACAGAGAGTGAGATCGGGGGAAGTTTAAAGGGACAGAGAGTGAGATTACGCGATGCTTAACAGGACAGAGAGTGATATCACGGGGAGGTTAAAGGGGCAGAGAGTGAGATCACGGGTAGGTTAATGGGACAGAGAGTGAGATCACGGGCAGGTTCAAGGGACAGAGATTGAGATCACTGGAAGATAACAGTGACAGAGTAAGATCACGGGGAGGTTAATGGGACAGAGAGTGAGATCCCGGGGAGTTTAAAGGTACATTGAGTGCGATCACGGGGAGGTTAAAGGTACAGAGAATGAGAGCATGGGGAGTTTAAAGGGACAGAGAGTGAGATTACGGGGAGGTTAAAGGGACAGTGAGCTAGATCAGGTAGGTTAAAGGGATAGATAGTGAGATCACGGGGAGGTTAAAGGGACAGGGCGTAAGATCACGGGGAAGGTAAAGGGACAGAGAGTGAGCTCACGCGGATATTAATGGGACAGTGAGTGAGAACACGGGGAGGTCAAAGGGACAGATTGTGTGATCACGGGGAGGTTAAAGCGACAGAGAGTGAGATCGGGGGAAGTTTAAAGGGACAGAGAGTGAGATTACGCGATGCTTAACAGGACAGAGAGTGATATCACAGGGAGGTTAAAGGGGCAGAGAGTGAGATCACGGGTAGGTTAATGGGACAGAGAGTGAGATCCCGGGGAGTTTAAAGGTACATTGAGTGCGATCACGGGGAGGTTAAAGGTACAGAGAATGAGAGCACGGGAAGTTTAAAGGGACAGAGAGTGAGATTACGGGGAGGTTAAAGGGACAGTGAGCTAGATCAGGTAGGTTAAAGGGATAGATAGTGAGATCACGGGGAGGTTAAAGGGACAGAGCGTAAGATCACGGGGAGGTTAAAGGGACAGAGAGTGAGATCACGGGGAGGTTAAAGGGACAGGGAGTGAGAACACGGGGAGGTTAAAGGGACAGAGAGTGAAATCACGGGGAGGTTAAAGGGACAGAGAGAGAGATCAGGGGCAGATTAAAGGGACAGAGATTGTGATCATGGGGAGTTTAATGGGACAGAGAGCGAGATCACGGGGAGGTAAAAGGGACAGAGAGTGAGATCACGGGGAAGTTAAAGAGACTGAGAGTGAGATCACGGTGAGGTTAAAGGGACAGAAAGTGAGAACACGGGGAGTTTAAAGGGAAAGACAGAGATCATGGGGATGTTAAAGTGACGGAGAGTGAGATCACGGGGAGGTTAAAGCGACAGAGAGAGATCACGGGGAGGTTAAAGGGTCGGAGAGTGAGATCATGAGGAGGTTAAATGGACAGAGGGTGAGATCACGGGGAAATTAATGGGACAGAGAGTGAGATCACGGGGAGGTTAATGGGACAGAGAGTGAGATCACGATGAGGTTAATGGGACGGAGAGTGAAATCACGGGGAGGTTAAAGGGACAGAGAGTGAGATCACGGGGATGTTATAGGGACAGAGGGTGAGATCACGGGAATGTTAATGGGACAAAGATTGAGATCAGGGACAGTTATAGAGACAGAGAGTCAGATCAGTGATAGTTAAAGTGACAGAGAGTGAGATCACGGGGAGGTTAAAGTGACAGAGAGTGTGATCACGGGGAAGTTAAAGGGACAGAGAGTGAGATCACGGGGAGGTTAAAGGGACCGAGAGTAGGATCATGGGAAGATTAATGGCTCAGAGAGTGAGATCACGGGGAGGTGAAAGCGACAGAGAATGAGATCACAGGGTGGTTAAAGGGAAATAGGGTGAGATCACAGGGACGTTAAATGGACAGAGTGAGATCACTGGGACGTTAAAGGTACAGAGATTGAGATCACGGGGAGGTTAAAGCGACAGAGAGTGATATCACGGGGAGGTTAAAGGGTCAGAGAGTGAGATCACGGGGAGGTTAAAGGGAAATAGAGTGATATCACGGGGAGGTTTTTGGGATAGAGAGTGAGATCACGGGAAAGTTAAGGGGACAGGGAGTGAGATCAGGGGGAGGTTAATGGGACAGGCAGTGAGATTACGGGGAGGTTAAAGCGACAGAGTGAGATCACGGTGAGGTTAACGGGACAGATAGTGAGATCACGAGGAGGTTAAAGGGACAGAGATTGAGATCACGGGGATGTTTATGGGACATAGAGTGATATCATGGGAGGTTTAAGTGATAGAGAGTGAGATCACGGGAAAGTTAAGGGGACAGAGGGTGAGATCAGGGGGAGGTTCAAGGGACAGAGAGTGAGATCACGGGGTGGTTAAAGGGACAAAGATTGACATCACGGGGAGGTCAAAGGGACAGAGAGTGAGATCATGGGGAGGTTAAAGGGACAGAGAGAGAGATCACGGGGAGGTTAATGGGACATAGAATGATATCACGGGGAGGTTTATGGGATAGAGAGTGAGATCACGGGAAATTTAAGGGGACAGAGAGTGAGATCACGGGGAGGTTAATGGGCCAGAGAGAGTTAATGGGGAGGTTAAAGCGACAGAGTGAGATCACGGGGAGGTTAAAGGGACAAATAGTGAGATCACGAAGAGGTTTAAAGGACAGAGAGTGAGATTACGGGGAGGTTAAAGGGACAGAGAATGAGATCACGGGGAGATTAAAGGGACAGAGATTGAGATCACGGGTAGGTTAAAGGGACAGGGAGTGAGATCACGGGGAGGTTAATGGACTGAGTGAGATCAGGGGGAGGTTAAAGGGAGAGAGAGTGAGATCACGGGGAGGTTAATGGGACAGAGAGTGAGATCACGGGGAGGTTAAAGGGAGTGAGAGTGAGATCACGGGGAGGTTAAAGGGATAGAGAGTGAGATCACGGGGAGGTAAATAGGAATGAGAGTGAGGTCATGGGGAGGTTAAAGGGACAGAGAATGAGATCACGGGCAGGTTCATGGGACAGAGATTGAGATCACGGGAAGATTAAAGGGACAGAGTGAGATCACGGGGAGGATAATGGGACAGAGAGTGAGCTCACGGGGAGGTTAAAGGGACGTTGAGTGCGATCACGGGGAGGTTAAAGGTACAGAGAGTGAGAGCACGGGGAGGTTAAAGGGACAGAGAGTGAGATGACGGGGAGGTTGAAGGGACAGTGAGCTCGATCAGGTAGGTTAAAGGGATAGAGAGTGAGATCACGGGGAGGTTAAAGTGATAGAGAGTGAGATCACGGGGAGGTAAATAGGAATGAGAGTGAGGTCATGGGGAGGTTAAAGGGACATAGAATGAGATCACGGGCAGGTTCATGGGACAGAGATTGAGATCACGGGAAGATTAAAGGTACAGAGTGAGATCACGGGGAGGATAATGGGACAGAGAGTGAGATCACGGGGAGGTTAAAGGGACATTGAGTGCGATCACGGGGAGGTTAAAGGTACAGAGAGTGAGAGCACGGGGAGTTTAAAGGGACAGAGAGTGAGATTACGGGGAGGTTAAAGGGACAGTGAGCTCGATCAGGTAGGTTAAAGGGATAGAGAGTGAGATCACGGGGAGGTTAAAGTGATAGAGAGTGAGATCACGGGGAGGTTAAAGGGACAGAGAGTGAAATCACGGGAAGGTTAAAGGGACAGACACTGAGATCACGGGGAGGTTAAAGGGACAGAGTGCTTAATCAGGAATGTTAAAGGGACAGAGAGTGGGATTACGGGGAGTTTAAATGGAGAGAGAATGATATCACGGGCAGGTTAAATGGACGGAGATTGAGATCACGGGAAGATTAAACGGACAGAGTGAGATCACTGGGACGTTTAAGGGCCAGAGAGTGAGATCACGGGAATGTTAAAGTCAAAGAGTTTGAGATCATGGGGAGGTTAAAGGGACAGCGAGTGAGATCACGGGGAGATTAAAGGGACAGAGAGTGAGATGACGGGTTGGTTACAGGGACAGAGAGTTAGATGGCGGGTAGGTTAAATGGACAGAGAGTGAGATCACGGGGAGGTTAAAGTGACAGAGAGTGAAATTACGGGAAGGTTACCGGGACAGAGAGTGATATCATGGGGAGGTTAAAGGGACAGAGAGTTAGATCACGGGGAGGTTAAAGGGACAGCGAGTGAGATCACGTGGAGGTTAAAGGGACAGATAGTGAGGTCACGAGGAGGTTAAATGGACAGAGAATTACATCACGGGCAGGTTAAATGGACAGAGAGTAAGATCACGGGGAGGTTAAAGTGACAGAGAGTGAGATCACGGAAAGGATAAAGGGACAGACACTGAAATCACGGGGAGGTTAAAGGGACAGAGAGAGAGATCACGGGGAAATTAATGGGACAGAGAGTGAGATCACGGGGAGGTTAATGGGACAGAGAGTGAGATCACGATGAGGTTAATGGGACGGAGAGTGAAATCACGGGGAGGTTAAAGGGACAGAGAGTGAGATCACGGGGATGTTATAGGGACAGAGGGTGAGATCACGGGAATGTTAATGGGACAAAGATTGAGATCAGGGACAGTTATAGAGACAGAGAGTCAGATCAGTGATAGTTAAAGTGACAGAGAGTGAGATCACGGGGAGGTTAAAGTGACAGAGAGTGTGATCACGGGGAAGTTAAAGGGACAGAGAGTGAGATCACGGGGTGGTTAAAGGGACCGAGAGTAGGATCATGGGAAGATTAATGGCTCAGAGAGTGAGATCACGGGGAGGTGAAAGCGACAGAGAATGAGATCACAGGGTGGTTAAAGGGAAATAGGGTGAGATCACAGGGACGTTAAATGGACAGAGTGAGATCACTGGGACGTTAAAGGTACAGAGATTGAGATCACGGGGAGGTTAAAGCGACAGAGAGTGATATCACGGGGAGGTTAAAGGGTCAGAGAGTGAGATCACGGGGAGGTTAAAGGGAAATAGAGTGATATCACGGGGAGGTTTTTGGGATAGAGAGTGAGATCACGGGAAAGTTAAGGGGACAGGGAGTGAGATCAGGGGGAGGTTAATGGGACAGGCAGTGAGATTACGGGGAGGTTAAAGCGACAGAGTGAGATCACGGTGAGGTTAACGGGACAGATAGTGAGATCACGAGGAGGTTAAAGGGACAGAGAGTGAGATCACGGGGATGTTATAGGGACAGAGGGTGAGATCACGAGCAGGTTAAAGGGACAGAGAATGAGATCACTGGCAGATTAAAGGGACAGAGATTGAGATCATGGGGAGTTTAAAGATACAGAGAGTGAGAGTACGGGGAGGTTAAATGGACAGAGATTGAGATCACGGGGAGGTTAAAGGGACAGAAAGCTAGATCAGGAAGATTAAAGGGACAGAGAGTGAGATCACGGGGAAGTTAAAGGGACAGAGAGTGAGCTCACGGGGAGGATAATGGGACAGAGATTGAGATCACGGGGAAATTAAAGGGACCGAGAGTGAGATCATGGGGAGATTAATGGGTCAGATAGTGAGATCACGGGGAGCTGAAAGCGACAGAGATTGAAATCACAGGGAGGTTAAAGGGAAAGAGAGTGAGATCTGGGGAAGATTAAATGGACAGAGTGAGATCACTTTGACGTTAAAGGTACAGAGATTGAGATCACGGGGAGGATAAAGGGACCGAGTGAGATCACTGGGACGCTAAAGGTACAGAGATTGAGATCACAGGGAGTTTAAAGGGACAGAGAGTGAGATCACAGGGTCGTTAAAGGGACAGAGATTAAGATCACGGGGAGGTTAAAGGGACAGAGAGTGAGATCACGGAGAGGTTAAAGGGACAGAGAGTGAGATCACGGGGAGGTTAAAGGGACAGAGATTGAGATCACGGGGATGTTTATGGGACATAGAGTGATATCATGGGAGGTTTAAGTGATAGAGAGTGAGATCACGGGAAAGTTAAGGGGACAGAGGGTGAGATCTGGGGGAGGTTCAAGGGACAGAGAGTGAGATCACGGGGTGGTTAAAGGGACAAAGATTGACATCACGGGGAGGTCAAAGGGACAGAGAGTGAGATCATGGGGAGGTTAAAGGGACAGAGAGAGAGATCACGGGGAGGTTAATGGGACATAGAATGATATCACGGGGAGGTTTATGGGATAGAGAGTGAGATCACGGGAAATTTAAGGGGACAGAGAGTGAGATCACGGGGAGGTTAATGGGCCAGAGAGAGTTAATGGGGAGGTTAAAGCGACAGAGTGAGATCACGGGGAGGTTAAAGGGACAGAGAGTGAGATCACAGGGTCGTTAAAGGGACAGAGATTAAGATCACGGGGTGGTTAAAGGGACAGAGAGTGAGATCACGGAGAGGTTAAAGGGACAGAGAGTGAGATCATGGGGAGGTTAAAGGGACAGAGATTGAGATCACGGGGAGGTTTATGGGACATAGAGTGATATCATGGGGATGTTTAAGGGATAGAGAGTGAGATCACGGGAAAGTTAAGGGGACAGAGGGTGAGATCTGGGGGAGGTTCAAGGGACAGAGAGTGAGATCACGGGGTGGTTAAAGGGACAAAGATTGACATCACGGGGAGGTCAAAGGGACAGAGAGTGAGATCACGGGGAGGTTAAAGGGACAGAGAGAGAAATCACGGGGAGGTTAATGGGACATAGAATGATATCACGGGGAGGTTTATGGGATAGAGAGTGAGATCACGGGAAAGTTAAGGGGACAGAGGGTGAGATCTGGGGGAGGTTCAAGGGACAGAGAGTGAGATCACGGGGTGGTTAAAGGGACAAAGATTGACATCACGGGGAGGTCAAAGGGACAGAGAGTGAGATCATGGGGAGGTTAAAGGGACAGAGAGAGAGATCACGGGGAGGTTAATGGGACATAGAATGATATCACGGGGAGGTTTATGGGATAGAGAGTGAGATCACGGGAAATTTAAGGGGACAGAGAGTGAGATCACGGGGAGGTTAATGGGCCAGAGAGAGTTAATGGGGAGGTTAAAGCGACAGAGTGAGATCACGGGGAGGTTAAAGGGACAGAGAGTGAGATCACAGGGTCGTTAAAGGGACAGAGATTAAGATCACGGGGTGGTTAAAGGGACAGAGAGTGAGATCACGGAGAGGTTAAAGGGACAGAGAGTGAGATCACGGGGAGGTTAAAGGGACAGAGATTGAGATCACGGGGAGGTTTATGGGACATAGAGTGATATCATGGGGATGTTTAAGGGATAGAGAGTGAGATCACGGGAAAGTTAAGGGGACAGAGGGTGAGATCTGGGGGAGGTTCAAGGGACAGAGAGTGAGATCACGGGGTGGTTAAAGGGACAAAGTTTGACATCACGGGGAGGTCAAAGGGACAGAGAGTGAGATCACGGGGAGGTTAAAGGGACAGAGAGAGAAATCACGGGGAGGTTAATGGGACATAGAATGATATCACGGGGAGGTTTATGGGATAGAGAGTGAGATCACGGGAAATTTAAGGGGACAGAGAGTGAGATCAGGGGGAGGTTAATGGGGCAGAGAGAGTTAATGGGGAGGTTAAAGCGACAGAGTGAGATCACGGGGAGGTTAAAGGGACAAATAGTGAGATCACGAAGAGGTTTAAAGGACAGAGAGTGAGATTACGGGGAGGTTAAAGGGACAGAGAATGAGATCACGGGGAGATTAAAGGGACAGAGATTGAGATCACGGGTAGGTTAAAGGGACAGGGAGTGAGATCACGGGGAGGTTAATGGACTGAGTGAGATCAGGGGGAGGTTAAAGGGAGAGAGAGTGAGATCACGGGGAGGTTAATGGGACAGAGAGTGAGATCACGGGGAGGTTAAAGGGAGTGAGAGTGAGATCACGGGGAGGTAAATAGGAATGAGAGTGAGGTCATGGGGAGGTTAAAGGGACAGAGAATGAGATCACGGGCAGGTTCATGGGACAGAGATTGAGATCACGGGAAGATTAAAGGGACAGAGTGAGATCACGGGGAGGATAATGGGACAGAGAGTGAGCTCACGGGGAGGTTAAAGGGACGTTGAGTGCGATCACGGGGAGGTTAAAGGTACAGAGAGTGAGAGCACGGGGAGGTTAAAGTGATAGAGAGTGAGATCACGGGGAGGTAAATAGGAATGAGAGTGAGGTCATGGGGAGGTTAAAGGGACATAGAATGAGATCACGGGCAGGTTCATGGGACAGAGATTGAGATCACGGGAAGATTAAAGGTACAGAGTGAGATCACGGGGAGGATAATGGGACAGAGAGTGAGATCACGGGGAGGTTAAAGGGACATTGAGTGCGATCACGGGGAGGTTAAAGGTACAGAGAGTGAGAGCACGGGGAGTTTAAAGGGACAGAGAGTGAGATTACGGGGAGGTTAAAGGGACAGTGAGCTCGATCAGGTAGGTTAAAGGGATAGAGAGTGAGATCACGGGGAGGTTAAAGTGATAGAGAGTGAGATCACGGGGAGGTTAAAGGGACAGAGAGTGAAATCACGGGAAGGTTAAAGGGACAGACACTGAGATCACGGGGAGGTTAAAGGGACAGAGTGCTTAATCAGGAATGTTAAAGGGACAGAGAGTGGGATTACTGGGAGTTTAAATGGAGAGAGAATGATATCACTGGCAGGTTAAATGGACGGAGATTGAGATCACGGGAAGATTAAACGGACAGAGTGAGATCACTGGGACGTTTAAGGGCCAGAGAGTGAGATCACGGGAATGTTAAAGTCAAAGAGTTTGAGATCATGGGGAGGTTAAAGGGACAGCGAGTGAGATCACGGGGAGATTAAAGGGACAGAGAGTGAGATGACGGGTTGGTTACAGGGACAGAGAGTTAGATGGCGGGTAGGTTAAATGGACAGAGAGTGAGATCACGGGGAGGTTAAAGTGACAGAGAGTGAAATTACGGGAAGGTTACCGGGACAGAGAGTGATATCATGGGGAGGTTAAAGGGACAGAGAGTTAGATCACGGGGAGGTTAAAGGGACAGCGAGTGAGATCACGTGGAGGTTAAAGGGACAGATAGTGAGGTCACGAGGAGGTTAAATGGACAGAGAATTACATCACGGGCAGGTTAAATGGACAGAGAGTAAGATCACGGGGAGGTTAAAGTGACAGAGAGAGAGATCACTGGGAAGTTAAAAGGACAGAGAGAGATTACGGGGATGTTAAAGCGACAGAGAGTGAGATCACAGGGAGGTTAATTTGACAGCGAGTGAGATCACGGGGAATTTAAAGGGACAGAGAGTGAGATCACGGGGAGGTTAAAGGGACAGAGAGTGAGATCACGGGAATGTTAATGGGACAGAGAGTGAGATCACGGGGAAGTTGAAGGGGCAGAGAGTGAGATCACGGGGAACTTGAAGGGACAGAGAGTGAGATCACGGGGAGATTAAAGGGACAGAGAGTAAGATCACGGGGAGTTTAAAGGGAGAGAGAGTGAGATCACGGGGAGTTTAAAGGGACAGTGAGTGAGATAACGGGATGGTTAAAGGGAAAGATAGTGTGATGACGGGAAGGTTAAAGGGACAGTGAGTGAAATCACGGGTAGGTTAAAGGTTCTGAGAGTGAGATCACGGGGAGGTTAAAGGGACAGAGAGCTAGATCATGGAGGTTAAAGGGACAGAGTGTGAGATCACGGGAAGGTTAAAGGGACAGACACTGAGATCACGGGCAGGAAAAAGGGAAAGAGTGCTAAATTAGGACGGTTAAAGGGACAGAGACTGAGATCACTAGGAGGTTAAATGGACAGAGATTGAGATCACGGGAAGATTAAATGGACAGAGTGAGATCACTGGGACGTTAAAGGGACAGAGAGTGAGATCACGAGGAGGTTAGAGGCACAGATATTGAGATCACGGGGAGGTTAAAGTGACAGAGAGTGAGATCACGAGGAGGTTAGAGGCACAGATATTGAGATCACGGGGTGGTTAAAGGGACAGAGAGTGAGATCACGGGGAGGTTAATAGGAATGAGGGTGAGATCACGAGGAGGTTAAGTGGACAGAGAATGAGATCACGGGGAGGTTAAAAGGAACAGAGTGAGATCACTGGGAGGTTAAAGGGACAGAGAGTGAGATTACAGGGAGTTTAAAGGGACAGAGAGCTAGATCAGGAAGATTAAAGGGATAGAGAGTGAGATCAAGGGGAGGTTAACGGGACAGAGAGTGAGATCACGGGGAGGCTTAAGGGGCAGAGAGAGATTACGGGCAGGTTTAAGCGACAGAGAGTGAGATCACGGGTAGGTTAATGGGAAAGAGAGTGAGATCACTTGGACGTAAAAGGGACAGAGAGTGAGTTCACGGGGAAGTTAAAGGGACAGAGAGTGAGATCACGGGGAAGTTAAATGGACAGAGAGTGAGATCACGGGGAGGTTATTGGGACAGAGAGTGAGATCACGTGGAGGTTAAAGGGTCAGAGAGTGAGATCACGGGAAGATTAAAGTGATAGGGAGTGAGATTACGGGGAGGTTAAAGGGATAGAGAGCTAGATCTGGGAGGTTAAAGGGAAAGAAAGTGAGATAATGGGGAGGTTAAAGGGACAGAGATTGAGATCATGGGAAGATTAAATGGACAGAGTGAGATCACTGGGACGTTAAAGGCACAGAGATTGATATCACGGGGAGGTTAAAGGGACAGAGAGTGAGATCACAGGGAGGTTAAATGGAGAGAGAATGAGATCACGGGCAGGTTAAATGGACAGGGATTGAGATCACGGGAAGATTAAATGGACAGAGTGAGATCACTGGGACGTTAAAGGCACAGAGATTGATATCACGGGGAGGTTAAAGGGACAGAGAGTGAGATCACGGCGATGATAAAGGGACAGAGAGTGAGATCAGCGGAAGTGTAAAGGGACAGTGAGTGAGATTACGGGAAGGTTACCGGGACAGAGAGTGAGATCACGGGGAGGTTAAAGGGACAGAGAGTGAGATCACGGGGAGGTTAAAGGGACAGAGAGTGAGATCACGGGGAGGTTAATAGGAATGAGAGTGAGATGACGAGGAGGTTAAATGGACAGAGAATGAGATCACGGGCAGGTTCAAGGGACAGAGATTGAGATCACGGGAAGATTAAAGGGACAGAGTGAGAGCACGGGGAGGTTAATGGGACAGAGAGTGAGATCACGGGGAGGTTAAAGAGACACTGAGTACGACCAAAGGGAGGTTAAAGGTACTAAGAGTGAGAGCACGGTGAGGTTAAAGGGACAGAGAGCGAGATCACGGGGAGTTTAAAGGGACAGAGAGAGATCACTGGGAGGTTAAAGGGACAGAGAGTGAGATAACGGGAAGGTCTAAGGGACAGAGAATGAGATTACGGGGAGTTTAAAGGGACAGAGAGCTAGATCAGGTAGATTAAAGGGATAGAGAGTGAGATCACGGGGAGTTTAAAGGGACAGAGAGTGAGATCACTTTGAGCTTAAAAGAACAGAGAGAGATTACGGGGAGGTTAAAGCGACAGAGAGTGAGATCACAGGGAGGTAAATGGGACAGAGAGTGAGATCACGGGGAAGTTAAAGGGACAGAGAGTGTGATCACGGGGAGGTTAAAGTGACAGAGAGTGAGATCACGGGGAGGTTAATGGGACAGAGAGTGTGATCACGGGGAGGTTAACGTGACAGAGAGTGAATTCACGGGGAGTTTAATGGGACAGAGAGTGAGATCACGGGGAAGTTAAATGGAGAGATAGTGAGATCACGGGGAGGTTAAAGGGACAGAGAGTGAGATCACAGGCAGGTTAATGGGACAGAGAGTGAGATCAGGGGGAGGTGAAAGGGACAGAGAATGAGTTCACAGGCAGGTTAAATGGACAGAGATAAAGAGCACGTGAAGATTAAATGGACAGAGTGAGGTCACGGGGAGGTTAAAGGGACAGAGAGTGAGATAACGGGGAATTAAAGGGACAGCGAATGAGATCACGGGGAAGTTAAAGGGACAGAGAGTGAGATCACATGAAGCTTAAAGGGACAGAGAGTGAGATTACGGGGAGGTTAAAGGGTTAGAGAGTGAGATTACGGGGAGGTTAAAGGGAAAGAGAGTGAGATAGTGGGGTGGTTAAAGGGACAGAGAGTAAGATCACGGGGAGGTTAAAGGGACAGATAGTGAGATCTCGGGGAGGTTAATGGGACAGGGATGTGATCACGTGGAGATTAAAGGGTCAGAAAGCTAGATCAGGGAGGTTAAAGGGACAGACAGTGAGATCACGGCGAGGTTAAAGGGACAGAGACTGAGAACACGGGGAGGTTAAAGGGACAGAGAGCAATATCAGGGAGGTTAAAGGGACAGAGAGTGAGATCAGGGAGGTTAAAGGTACTAGAGTGTGATCACGGGGAGGTTAAAGGGACAGAGAATGAGATCAAGGGGAGGTAAAAGGGAGAGAGAGTGAGATCACGGGGATTTTAATGGGACAGAGAGTGAAATCACGGGTTGGTGAAAGGTACAGAGAATGGGATCACGGGCACATTAAAGGGACAGAGATAGAGATCACGGGAAGATTAAAGGGACAGAGTGAGATCACTGGGACGTTAAAGGGAAAAGGAGTGAGATCACGGGGAGGTTAAACGCACAGAGATTGAGATCACGGGGAGGTTAAAGGGAAAAGGAGTGAGATCACGGGGAGGTTAAAGGGACAGAGAGTGAGATCATGGGAAGATTAAAGGGACACAGAGTGAAATCACGGGGTGGTTAAAGGGAAAGAGAGTTAGATGACGGGGAGGTTAAATGGACAGAGAGTGAGATCACGGGGAGGTTATATGGACAGAGATTGAGATCACGGGGAGGTTAAAGGGACAGAGAGTGATTTCACGGGGAGGTTAAAGGGACAGTGGTGAGATCACCGGGAGGTTAAAGGGACAGAGAGTGAGATCACGGGGAGGTTAAAGGGACAGAGAGTGAGATCACGGGGAGGTTAATGGGACAGAGAGTGAGTTAAGGGGGAGGTAAATGGGACAGAGAGTGAGATCACGGGGAGGTTAAAGGGACACAGAATGATATCACGGGCAGGTTTAAGGGATAGAGAGTGAGATCACGGGAAAGCTAAAGGGACAGAGAGTGAGATCATGGGGAGTTAAAAGGGACAGTGAGTGAGATCACGGGAAGGTTAAAGGGACAGAGAGTGAGATTACGGGGAGTTTAATGGGACAGAGAGTGAGAAAACGTGGACGTTTAAGGGACAGAGAGTGAGATCACGGTGAGATTAAAGTGACAGACAGTGAGATCACGGGGCGGTAAATGGGACAGAGAGTGAGATCGAGTGGACGTTTAAGGGACAGAGAGTGAGATCACGGTGAGATTAAAGTGACAGAGAGTGAGATCACGGGGAGGTTAATGGGACAGAGAGTGAGATCACGGGGAGGTTAAAACGACAGAGAGTGAGATCACTGGGAGGTTAAAGGGAAAGAGAGTGAGATCAGGGGGATGTTAACCGGATAGTGAGTGAGATCATGGGGTGTTTTAAGTGACAGAGAGTTAGATCAGAGAGAGGTTAAAAGGACAGAGATGGAGATTACGGGGAGGTTAAAGCGAGAGAGAGAGATCACGGGGAGGTTAAAGGAAAAGATAGGGAGATCACGTGGACGTTAATGGGACAGAGAGTGAGATTACGGGGGGATTAAAGGGACAGAGAGAGAGATCACGGGGAGGTTAAAGAGATGGAGAGTGAGATCACGGGGAGGTTAAAGGGACAGAGAGTGAGATCACGGGGAGTATAAAGGTACAGAGAGTGTGATCACGGGAATGTTAAAGGGACAGAGAGTGAGATCATGGGGAGGTTAAAGGGACTGTGAGTGAGATCACGGGGAGGTTAAAGGGACAGAGATTGAGATCACGGGAAGATTAAAGCGACAGAGTGAGATCACAGGGAGGGTAATGGGACAGAGACTGAGATCAAAGGGAGGTTAAAGGGACATTGAGTGCGATCAGGGGGAGGTTAATGGTACAGAGAGCGAGAGCACGGCGAGGTTAAAGGGACAGAGAGTTAGATCTCGGGGAGGTTAAAGGGACAGAAAGTGAGATCACGGGGTTGTTACAGGGACAGAGTGTTAAATGACGGGGAGGTTAAATGGACAGAGAGTGAGATCACAGGGAGGTTAAAGGGTCAGAGAGTGAGATCACAGGAAGGTTAAATGGACAGAGAGTCAGATTACGGGGAGTTTAAAGGGACAGAGAGTTAGATCAGGAAGGTTAAATGGACAGAGAGTGAGATCACGGGGAGGTAAAAGGGACAGAGAGTGAGAACACGGGGAGGTTAAAGGCACAGAGAGTGAGATCACGGGAAGGATATAGGGACTGACACTGAGATCACGGGGAGGTTAAAGGGACAGAGTGCTAAATCAGGGAGGTTAAAGGGACAGAGAGTGAGATCACTGGGAAGTTAAAGGGACAGAGATTTAGATAACGGGGAGGTTAAAGGGACAGAGAGTGAGATCACGGGGAGGTTAAAGGGACAGTGAGTGAGATCACAGGGAGGTTAATGGGACAGAGAGTGAGATTACGGGGACGTTAAAGGGACAGAGAATGAGATCACGGGGAGGTTAAAGGGACAAAGAGTGAGATCACGGGGAGGTTGAAGGGACAGTGAGTGAGATCACGGGGAGGTTAAAGGGACAGAGGATGAGATCACGGGCTGGTTAAATGGACATTGAGTGTGATCACGGGGAGGTTAAAGGGACAGAGACTGAGATCACGGGGATGTAAATAGGAATGAGAGTGAGATCACTGGGAGTTGAAAGAGACAGAGAATGAGATCACGTGCAGGTTAAATGGCCAGAGATTGAGATCACGGGAAGATTAATTGGACAGAGTGAGATCACTGGGACATGAAAGGGACAGTGAATGAGATCACGGGGAGCTAAAAGGGACAGTGATATCACGGGGAGGTTAAAGGAACAGAGGGTAAGATCACGGGGAGGTTAAAGTGACTGTGAGTGAGCTCACGGGGAGGTTAAAGGGACAGAGCGTGAGATCACGGGGAGGTTAATAGGAATGAGAGTGAGGTCACGGGGAGGTTAAAGGGACAGAGAATGAGATTACGGGGAGGTTAAAGGGACAGAGAATGAGATTACGGGGAGTTTAAAGGGACAGAGAGTTAGATCAGGAAGTTTAAATGGACAGAGAGTGAGATCACGGGGAGGTAAAAGGGACAGAGAGTGAGAACACGGGGAGGTTAAAGGCACAGAGAGTGAGATCACGGGAAGGATATAGGGACTGACACTGAGATCACGGGGAGGTTAAAGGGACAGAGTGCTAAATCAGGGAGGTTAAAGGGACAGAGAGTGAGATCACTGGGAAGTTAAAGGGACAGAGATTTAGATAACGGGGAGGTTAAAGGGACAGAGAGTGAGATCACGGGGAGGTTAAAGGGACAGTGAGTGAGATCACAGGGAGGTTAATGGGACAGAGAGTGAGATTACGGGGACGTTAAAGGGACAGAGAATGAGATCACGGGGAGGTTAAAGGGACAAAGAGTGAGATCACGGGGAGGTTGAAGGGACAGTGAGTGAGATCACGGGGAGGTTAAAGGGACAGAGGATGAGATCACGGGCTGGTTAAATGGACATTGAGTGTGATCACGGGGAGGTTAAAGGGACAGAGACTGAGATCACGGGGATGTAAATAGGAATGAGAGTGAGATCACTGGGAGTTGAAAGAGACAGAGAATGAGATCACGTGCAGGTTAAATGGCCAGAGATTGAGATCACGGGAAGATTAATTGGACAGAGTGAGATCACTGGGACGTGAAAGGGACAGTGAATGAGATCACGGGGAGCTAAAAGGGACAGTGATATCACGGGGAGGTTAAAGGAACAGAGGGTAAGATCACGGGGAGGTTAAAGTGACTGTGAGTGAGCTCACGGGGATTTTAAGGGACAGAGCGTGAGATCACGGGGAGGTTAATAGGAATGAGAGTGAGGTCACGGGGAGGTTAAAGGGACAGAGAATGAGATTACGGGGAGGTTAAAGGGACAGAGAATGAGATTACGGGGAGGTTAAAGCGACAGAGAGTGTGATCACGGGGAGGTTAATGGGATAGAGAGTGAGATCACGGGGAGGATAATGGGATAGAGAGTGAGATTACGGGGAGGTTAATGGGACAGACACTGAGATCACGGGGAGGTTAAAGGGACAGAGTGCTAAATCAGGAATGTTAAAGGGACAGAGAGTGAGATCACTGTGAAGTTAAAGGGACAGAGATTTAGATCACGGGGAGGTTAAAGGGACAGTGATATCACGGGGAGGTTAAAGGAACAGAGGGTGAGATCACGGGGAGGTTCAAGTGACTGTGAGTGAGATCACAGGGAGGTTAAAGGGACTGTGAGTGAGATCACGGGGAGGTTAAAGGGACAAAGAGTGAGATCATGGGGAGGTTAAAGGGACTGTGAGTGAGATCACGGGGAGGTTAAAGGGACAAAGAGTGAGATCACGGGGAGGTTAAAGGGACAGAGATTGAGATCACGGGAAGATTAAAGGGACAGAGTGAGGTCACGGGGAGGTTAATGGGACAGAGACTGAGATCAAAGGGAGGTTAAAGGGACATTGAGTGCGATCAGGGGGAGGTTAATGGTACAGAGAGCGAGAGCACGGGGAGGTTAAAGGGACAGAGAGTTAGATCTCGGGGAGGTTAAAGGGACAGAGTTTGAGTTCACGGGGAGGTTAAAGGGACAGAGCGTGAGATAACGGGGAGGTTAAAGGGACTGAGAGTAAGATCACGGGGAGGATAAAGGGACAGAGAGCTAAATCAGGGAGGTTAAAGGGAATAGACTGAGATCACGGGAGGTTAAAGAGACATCGAGGTTAAAGTGACAGAGAGAGATCACGGGGAGGTTAAAGGGACAGAGAGTGAGATCACGGGTAGTTTAAAGGGACAGAGAGTGAGATCACGGGGAAGTTAAAGGGACAGAGAGTGAGATCACGGGGAAGTTAAAAGGACAGAGTGAGATCACTGGGACGTTAAAGGGACAGTGAGTGAGATCACGGGGAGGTTATAGGGACAGAGAATTAAATCACGGGGAGGTTAAAGTGACAGGGAGTGAGTTCACCGGAAGGTTAAAGGGAAAGAGAGTGATATCAAGGGGACGTTAAAGGGACAGTGAGTGAGATCACGGGGAGGTTAAAGGGACTGTGAGTGAGATCACGGGAAGGTTAAAGGGACAGTGAGTGAGATCACGGGGAGGTTAATAGGAATGAGAGTGAGGTCACGGGGAGGTTAAAGGGACAGAAATTGACATCACGGGAAGATTAAAGGGACAGAGTGAGATCACGGGGAGGTTAATGGGACAGAGAGTGAGATCACGGGGAGGTAAAATGGACAGAGAGTGAGAACACAGGGAGTTTAAAGGCACAGAGTTTGAGATCACGGGAAGTATATAGGGACTGACACTGAGATCACGGGGAGATTAATGGGACAGAGAGTAAGTTCACTTGGAACGTAAAGGGACAGAGATTTAGATCACGGGGAGGTTAAAGGGACAGAGAGTGAGATCACGGGGAGGTTAAAGGGACAGTGAGTGAGATCACAGGGAGGTTAATGGGACAGAGATTGAGATTATGTGGACGTTAAAGGGACAGAGAGTGAGAACACGGGGAGGTTAAAGGGACAGAGAGTGAGATGACGGGGAGGTTAATGGGACAGAGAGTGAGATCACTGGGAGTTGAAAGAGACAGAGAATGAGATCACGTGCAGGTTAAATGGCCAGAGATTGAGATCATGGGAAGATTAAACGGACAGAGTGAGATCACAGGGACGTGAAAAAGACAGTGAATGAGATCACGGGGAGCTTAAAGGGACAGTGATATCACGGGGAGGTTAAAGGAACAGAGGGTGAGATCACGGGGAGCTTAAAGTGACTGTGAGTGAGCTCACGGGGAGGTTAAAGGGACAGAGAATGAGATTACGGGGAGGTTAAAGGGATAGAGAGTGAGATCACGGGGAGGATAATGGGATCGAGAGTGAGATCACGGGGAGGTTAATGGGACAGACACTGAGATCACGGGGAGGTTAAATGGACAGAGTGCTAAATCAGGAAGGTAAAAGGGACAGAGAGTGAGATCACGGGGAGGTTAAAGGCACAGATATTGAGTTCACGGGGAGGTTAAGGGGACAGAGAGTGAGATCACGGGGAGGTTAAAGGGACAGAGAGTTAGATCTCGGGGAGGTTAAAGGGACAGAGAGTGAGATCAGGGGAATTTTAAAGGGACAGAAAGTGAGATTACGGGAAGTTTACCGGGACAGAGAGTGATATCACGGGGTGGTTAAAGGGACAGCGAGTGAGATCACGGGGAGTTTTAAAGGGACAGAGAGTGAGATCACTGGAATATTAAATGGACAGAGAATGAGATTTCGGGGAGGTTAAAGTGGCAGAGATCTAGATCAGGAAGGTTAAAGGGATAGAGAGTGAGATCACTAGGAGGTTAAAGGGACAGAGAGTGAGATCACGGGTAAGTTAATGGGACATTGAGTGCGATCACTTGGAGGTTAAAGTTACAGAGAGTGAGAGCATGGGGAGGTTAAAGGGACAGAGAGTGAGATCACGAAAAGGTTAAACGGACAGAGAGTGAGATTACGGGGAGTTTAAAGGGACAGAGAGCTAGATCACGGGGAGGTTAAAGGGACAGAGAGTGAGATCACGGGGAGGTTAAAGGGATAGACACTGAGATCACGGGGAGATTAAAAGGACAGAGTTCTAAATCAGGGAAGTTAAAGGGACAGGGAGTGAGATCACTGGGAAGTTAAAGGGAAAGAGAGAGATTACGGGGAGGTTAAAGCGACAGCGAGCTAGATCACGTGGCCGTTAAAGGGACAGAGAGTGAGAACACGGGGAGGTTAAATGGACAGAGAGTGAGATCACGGGGAAGTTAAAGGGACAGAGAGTGAGATCACGGGGAGGTTAAAGGGACAGAGAGTGAGATCACGGGGAGGTTAAAAGTACAGAGAGTGAGATCACGGGGAGGTTAAAGGGACAGAGAGTGAGATCACGGGGAGGTTAAATGACAGAGAGTAAGATGACGGGGAATTAAAGGGACAGCGAGTGAGATCACGGGGAACTTAAAGGTACAGATAGTGTGATCACGGGGAGGTTAAAGGGACAGTGATTGAGATCACGGGAAGATTAAAGGGACAGTGAGTGAGATAACGGGGAGGTTAAAGGGACAGAGAGTGAGATCACGGGCAGGTTAAAGGGACATTGATTGAGATCGCGGGATGATTAAATGGACAGAGTGAGATCACTGGGACGTTAAAGGGACAGTGAGTGAGATCACGGGGAGGTTATAGGGACAGAGAGTTAAATCACGGGGAGGTTAAAGTGACAGAGAGTGAGTTCACCGGAAGGTTAAAGGGAAAGAGAGTGATATCAAGGGGACGTTAAAGGGACAGTGAGTGAGATCACGGGGAGGTTAAAGGGACTGTGAGTGAGATCACGGGGAGGTTAAAGGGACTGTGAGTGAGATCACGGGGAGGTTAAAGGGACAGAGACTGAGATCACGGGGAGGTTAAAGGGACTGTGAGTGAGATCACAGGGAGGTTAAAGGGACAGTGAGTGAGATCACGGGGAGGTTAAAGGGACAGAAATTGACATCACGGGAAGATTAAAGGGACAGAGTGAGATCACGGGGAGGTTAAAGGGACAGAGAGTTAGATCTCGGGGAGGTTAAAGGAACAGAAAGTGAGATCTCGGGGTTGATACAGGGACAGAGTGTTAAATGACGGGGAGGTTAAATGGACAGAGAGTGAGATCACGGGGAGGTTAAAGGGACAGAGAGTGAGATCACGGAAAGGTTAAAGGGACAGAGAGTGTGATCACGGGGAGTTTAAATGGACAGAGAGTGAGATCACGGGAAGGTTAAATGGACAGAGAGTGAGATTACGGGGAGTTTAAAGGGACAGAGAGCTTGATCAGGAAGGTTAAAGGGATAGAGTGTGAGATCACGGGGAGTTTAAAGGGACTGAGAGTAAGATCACGGGGAGGTTAAAGGGACAGACACTGAGATCACGGGGAGGTTAAAGGGACAGAGTGCTAAATCAGGAATGTTAAAGGGACAGAGAGTGAGATCACTGGGAAGTTAAAGGGACAGAGATTTAGATCACGGGGAGGTTAAATGGACAGAGTGCTAAATCAGGAAGGTAAAAGGGACAGAGAGTGAGATCACGGGGAGGTTAAAGGCACAGATATTGAGTTCACGGGGAGGTTAAGGGGACAGAGAGTGAGATCTCGGGGAGGTTAAAGGGACAGAGAGTGAGATCAGGGGAATTTTAAAGGGACAGAGAGTGAGATTACGGGAAGTTTACCGGGACAGAGAGTGATATCACGGGGTGGTTAAAGGGACAGCGAGTGAGATCACGGGGAGTTTTAAAGGGACAGAGAGTGAGATCACTGGAATATTAAATGGACAGAGAATGAGATTTCGGGGAGGTTAAAGTGACAGAGATCTAGATCAGGAAGGTTAAAGGGATAGAGAGTGAGATCACTAGGAGGTTAAAGGGACAGAGAGTGAGATCACGGGTAAGTTAATGGGACATTGAGTGCGATCACTTGGAGGTTAAAGTTACAGAGAGTGAGAGCATGGGGAGGTTAAAGGGACAGAGAGTGAGATCACGAAAAGGTTAAACGGACAGAGAGTGAGATTACGGGGAGTTTAAAGGGACAGAGAGCTAGATCACGGGGAGGTTAAAGGGACAGAGAGTGAGATCACGGGGAGGTTAAAGGGATAGACACTGAGATCACGGGGAGATTAAAAGGACAGAGTTCTAAATCAGGGAAGTTAAAGGGACAGGGAGTGAGATCACTGGGAAGTTAAAGAAAAAAGAGAGAGATTACGGGGAGGTTAAAGCGACAGCGAGCTAGATCACGTGGCCGTTAAAGGGACAGAGAGTGAGAACACGGGGAGGTTAAATGGACAGAGAGTGAGATCACGGGGAAGTTAAAGGGACAGAGAGTGAGATCACGGGGAGGTTAAAGGGACAGAGAGTGAGATCACGGGGAGGTTAAAAGTACAGAGAGTGATATCACGGGGAGGTTAAAGGGACAGAGAGTGAGATCACGGGGAGGTTAAATGACAGAGAGTAAGATGACGGGGAATTAAACGGACAGCGAGTGAGATCACGGGGAACTTAAAGGTACAGATAGTGTGATCACGGGGAGGTTAAAGGGACAGTGATTGAGATCACGGGAAGATTAAAGGGACAGAGAGTCAGATTACGGGGAGGTTAAAGGGACAGTGATTGAGATCACGGGAAGATTAAAGGGACAGTGAGTGAGATAACGGGGAGGTTAAAGGGACAGAGAGTGAGATCACGGGCAGGTTAAAGGGACAGAGAGTGAGATCACGGTGAAGTTAAAGGGACAGAGAGTGAGATCACGGGGAGGTTAAATGGACATTGATTGAGATCGCGGGATGATTAAATGGACAGAGTGAGATCACTGGGACTTTAAAGGGACAGTGAGTGAGATCACGGGGAGGTTATAGGGACAGAGAGTTAAATCACGGGGAGGTTAAAGTGACAGAGAGTGAGTTCACCGGAAGGTTAAAGGGAAAGAGAGTGATATCAAGGGGACGTTAAAGGGACAGTGAGTGAGATCACGGGGAGGTTAAAGGGACTGTGAGTGAGATCACGGGGAGGTTAAAGGGACTGTGAGTGAGATCACGGGGAGGTTAAAGGGACAGAGACTGAGATCACGGGGAGGTTAAAGGGACTGTGAGTGAGATCACAGGGAGGTTAAAGGGACAGTGAGTGAGATCACGGGGAGGTTAAAGGGACAGAAATTGACATCACGGGAAGATTAAAGGGACAGAGTGAGATCACGGGGAGGTTAAAGGGACAGAGAGTTAGATCTCGGGGAGGTTAAAGGAACAGAAAGTGAGATCACGGGGTTGATACAGGGACAGAGTGTTAAATGACGGGGAGGTTAAATGGACAGAGAGTGAGATCACGGAGAGGTTAAAGGGACAGAGAGTGAGATCACGGGGAGGTTAAAGGGACAGTGAGTGAGATCACAGGGAGGTTAATGAGACAGAGATTGAGATTATGTGGACGTTAAAGGGACAGAGAGTGAGAACACGGGGAGGTTAAAGGGACAGAGAGTGAGATGACGGGGAGGTTAATGGGACAGAGAGTGAGATCACTGGGAGTTGAAAGAGACAGAGAATGAGATCACGTGCAGGTTAAATGGCCAGAGATTGAGATCACGGGAAGATTAATTGGACAGAGTGAGATCACTGGGACGTGAAAGGGACAGTGAATGAGATCACGGGGAGCTTAAAGGGACAGTGATATCACGGGGAGGTTAAAGGAACAGAGGGTGAGATCACGGGGAGGTTAAAGTGACTGTGAGTGAGCTCACGGGGAGGTTAAAGGGACAGAGCGTGAGATCACGGGGAGGTTAATACGAATGAGAGTGAGGTCACGGGGAGGTTAAAGGGACAGAGAATGAGATTACGGGGAGGTTAAAGGGACAGAGAGTGTGATCACGGGGAGGTTAATGGGATAGAGAGTGAGATCGCAGGTAAGTTAAAGGGACATTGAGTGCGATCACGAAAAGGTTAAACGGACAGAGAGTGAGATTATGGGGAGTTTAAAGGGACAGAGAGATAGATCACGGGGAGGTTAAAGGGACAGAGAATGAGATCACGCGGTGGTTAAAGGGACAGAGAGTGAGAAGACGGGGAGGTTAAAGGGATAGACACTGAGATCACGGGGAGATTGAAAGGACAGAGTTCTAAATCAGGGAAGTTAAAGGGACAGAGAGTGAGATCACTGGGAAGTTAAAGGGAAAGAGAGAGATTACGGGGAGGTTAAAGCGACAGCGAGCAAGATCATGTGGCCGTTAAAGGGACAGAGAGTGAGAACACGGGGAGGTTAATTGGACAGAGAGTGAGATCACGGGGAGGTTAAATGGACAGAGAGTGAGATCACGGGGAAGTTAAAGGGACAGAGAGTGAGATCACGGGGAGGTTAAAGTGATAGACACTGAGATCACGGGGAGACAAAAAGGACATAGATCTAAATCAGGGATGTTAAAGGGACAGAGAGTGAGATCACTGGGAAGTTAAAGGGAAAGAGAGAGTTTACGGGGAGGTAAAAACGACAGCGAGCAAGATCACGTGGCCGTTAAAGGGACAGAGAGTGAGAACACGGGGAGGTTAATTGGACAGAGAGTGAGATCACGGGGAAGATAAAGGGACAGAGAGTGAGATCACGGGAGGTTAAAGGGACAGAGGGTGAGATCACGGGGAGGTTAAAAGTACAGAGAGTGAGATCACGGGGAGGTTAAAGGGACAGTGAGTTAAATGACGGGGAGATTAAATGGACAGAGAGTGAGATCACGGGGAGGTTAATGGGACAGAGAGTGAGATCACGGGGAGGTTAAATGACAGAGAGTAAGATGACGGGGAATTAAAGGGACAGCGAGTGAGATCACGGGGAACTTAAAGGTACAGAGAGTGAGATCACGGGGAGGTTAAAGGGACAGAGGGTGAGATAACGGGGAGGTTAAAGGGACTGAGAGTAAGATCACGGGGAGGATAAAGGGACAGAGAGCTAAATCAGGGAGGTTAAAGGGAATAGAGTGAGATCACGGGAGGTTAAAGAGACATCGAGAGATTACGGGGAGGTTAAAGTGACAGAGAGAGATCACGGGGAGGTTAAAGGGACAGAGAGTGAGATCACGGGTAGGTTAAAGAGACAGAGAGTGAGATCACGGGGAAGTTAAAGGGACAGAGAGTGAGATCACGGGGAGGTTAAATGGACATTGATTGAGATCGCGGGATGATTAAATGGACAGAGTGAGATCACTGGGACGTTAAAGGGACAGTGAGTGAGATCACGGGAAGGTAAAAGGGACAGAGACTGAGATCACGGGGAGGTTAAAGGGACTGTCAGTGAGATCACAGGGAGGTTAAAGGGACAGTGAGTGAGATCACGGGGAGGTTAATAGGAATGAGAGTGAGGTCACGGGGAGGTTAAAGGGACAGAAATTGACATCACGGGAAGATTAAAGGGACAGAGTGAGATCACGGGGAGGTTAATGGGACAGAGAGTGAGATCTCGGGGAGGTTAAAGGGACAGAGAGTTAGATCTCGGGGAGGTTAAAGGAACAGAAAGTGAGATCTCGGGGTTGATACAGGGACAGCGTGTTAAATGACGGGGAGGTTAAATGGAAAGAGAGTGAGATCACGGGGAGGTTAAAGGGACAGAGAGTGAGATCACGGGGAGGTTAAAGGGACAGAGAGTGTGATCACGGGGAGGTTAAATGGACAGAGAGTGAGATCACGGGAAGGTTAAATGGACAGAGAGTGAGATCACGGGGAAGTTAAAGGGACAGAGAGTGAGATCACGGGGAAGTTAAAGGGACAGAGAGTGAGATCACGGGGAGGTTAAAGGGACTGAGAGTGAGATCACGGGGAGGTTAAAGGGAGAGAGACTGAGATCACGGGGAAGTTAAAGGGACAGAGAGTGAGATCACGAGGAGGTTAATGGGACTGTGAGTGAGATCACGGGGAGGTTAAATGGACAGAGAGTGAGATCACGGGGAGGTTAATGGGATGTGAGTGAGATCACGGGGAGGTTAAAGGGACAGTGAGTGAGATCACAGGGAGGTTAAAGGGACAGAGAGTGAGATCACGGGGAAGTTAAAGGGACAGAGAGTGAGATCACGGGGAAGTTAAAGGGACAGAGAGTGAGATCACGGGGAGGTTAAAGGGACAGAGAGTGAGATCACGGGGAGGTTAAAGGGACAGAGACTGAGATCACGGGGAAGTTAAAGGGACAGAGAGTGAGATCACGAGGAGGTTAATGGTACTGTGAGTGAGATGACGGGGAGGTTAAAGGGACAGTGAGTGAGATCACAGGGAGGTTAAAGGGACAGAGAGTGAGATCACGGGGAAGTTAAAGGGACAGAGAGTGAGATCACGGGGAAGTTAAAGGGACAGAGAGTGAGATCACGGGGAGGTTAAAGGGACTGTGAGTGAGCTCACGGGGAGGTTAAAGGGACAGAGAATGAGATCATGGGGAGGTTAAAGGGAGAGAGAGTGAGATTACGGGGAGGTTAATGGGACTGTGAGTGAGATCACGGGGAGGTTAAAGGGACAGATAGTGAGATCACGGGGAGGTTAATAGAAATGAGAGTGTGGTCACGGGGAGGTTAAAGGGACAGATAGTGAGATCACGGTAAGATTAAAGGGACAGTGTGAGATCACGGGGAGGTTAATGGGACAGAGACTGTGATCAAAGGGAGGTTAAAGGGATATTGAGAGCGATCAAGGGGAGGTTAAAGGGACAGAGATTGAGATCACGGGGAGGTTAAAGAGACAGAGAGTGTGATCACGGGGAGGTTAAATGGAGAGAGAGTGAGTAAACGGGGAGGTTTAAGGGACAGAGATTGCGATCACGGGGAGGTTTAAGGGACAGAGAGTGAGATCACGGGAAGTTTAAATGGACAGAGAGTGAGATTACGGGGAGTTTAAAGGGACAGAGAGCTAGATCAGGAAGGTTAAAGGGATAGAGAGTGAGATCACGGGGATTTTAAAGGGACAGAGAGTAAGATCACGGGGAGGTTAAATGGACAGAGAGTGAGATCACGGGGAGGTAAAAGGGACAGAGAGTGAGAACACGGGGAGGTTAAAGGCACAGAGAGTGAGACCACGGGAAGGATATAGGGACTGACACTGAGATCACGGGGAGGTTAAACGGACAGAGTGCTAAATCAGGGAGGTTAAAGGGACAGAGAGTGAGATCACTGGGAAGTTAAAGGGACAGAGATTTAGATCACGGGGAGGTTAAAGGGACAGAGAGTGAGATCACGGGGAGGTTAAAGGGACAGTGTGTGAGATCACGGGGAGGTTAACGGGACAGTGAGTGAGATCATAGGGAGGTTAATGGGACAGAGAGTGAGATTACGTGGACGTTAAAGGGACAGATAGTGAGATCACGGGGAAGTTAAAGGGACAGAGAGTGAGATCACGGGAAGGTTAAATGGACAGAGAGTGATATTACGGGGAGTTTAAAGGACAGAGAGCTAGATTTGGAAGATTAAACGGAAAGAGCGTGAGATCACGGGGAGTTTAAAGGGACAGTGAGTAAGATCACGGGGAGGTTTAAGGGACAGAGAGTGAGATCACGGGAAGTTTAAATGGACAGAGAGTGAGATTACGGGGAGTTTAAAGGGACAGAGAGCTAGATCAGGAAGGTTAAAGGGATAGAGAGTGAGATCACGGGGAGGTTAAATGGACAGAGAGTGAGATCACGGGGAGGTAAAAGGGACAGAGAGTGAGAACACGGGGAGGTTAAAGGCACAGAGAGTGAGACCACGGGAAGGATATAGGGACTGACACTGAGATCAGGGGGAGGTTAAACGGACAGAGTGCTAAATCAGGGAGGTTAAAGGGACAGAGAGTGAGATCACTGGGAAGTTAAAGGGACAGAGATTTAGATCACGGGGAGGTTAAAGGGACAGAGAGTGAGATCACGGGGAGGTTAAAGGGACAGTGTGTGAGATCACGGGGAGGTTAACGGGACAGTGAGTGAGATCATAGGGAGGTTAATGGGACAGAGAGTGAGATTACGTGGACGTTAAAGGGACAGATAGTGAGATCACGGGGAAGTTAAAGGGACAGAGAGTGAGATCACGGGAAGGTTAAATGGACAGAGAGTGAGATTACGGGGAGTTTAAAGGACAGAGAGCTAGATTTGGAAGATTAAACGGAAAGAGCGTGAGATCACGGGGAGTTTAAAGGGACAGTGAGTAAGATCACGGGGAGGTTAAAGGGACAGAGAGTGAGATCATGGGGAGGTTAAAGGGACAGAGAGTGAGAACACGGTGAGGTTAATGGCACAGAGAGTGAGATCACGGGCAGGTTAAAGGGACAGTGAGAGAGATCACGGGGAAGTTAAAGGGACAGAGAGTGAGATCACAGGGAGGTTAAAGGGACAGTGAGTGAGATCACGGGGTGGTTACAGGGACACAGAGTTAAATGACAGGGAGGTTAAATGGACAGAGAGTGAGATCACGGTGAGGTTAAATGGACAGAGTGTGAGATTACTGGAAGGTTAACGGGACAGGGAGTGATATCACGGGGAGGTTAAAGGGACAGAGAGTGTGAAAACGGGGAGGTTGCAGGCACAGTGAGCTAGATCAGGGAGGTTAAAGGGACAGAGAGTGCGATCACGGGAAGGATATAGGGACTGACACTGAGATCACGGGGAGGTTAAAGGGACAGAGTGCTAAATCGGGGTGGTTAAAGGGACAGAGAGTGAGATCACAGGGAGGTTAAAGGGACAGAGAGTGAGATCACGGGGAAGTTAAAGGGACAGAGAGTGAGATCACGGGGAAGTTAAAGGTACAGAGAGTGAGATCACAGGGAGGTTAAAGGGACAGAGAGTGAGATCACGGGGAAGTTAAAGGGACAGAGAGTGAGATCACGGGGAAGTTAAAGGTACAGAGAGTGAGATCACGGGGAGGTTAAAGGGACAGAGAGTGAGATCACGGGGAGGTTAATGGGATGTGAGTGAGATCACGGGGAGGTTAAAGGGACAGTGAGTGAGATCACAGGGAGGTTAAAGGGACAGAGAGTGAGATCACGGGGAGGTTAAAGGGACTGTGAGTGAGATCACGGGGAGGTTAACGGGACAGAGAGTGAGATCATGGGGAGGTTAAAGGGACAGAGAGTGAGATTACTGGAAGGTTAACGGGACAGAGAGTGAAATCACGGGGAGGTTAAAGGGAGAGAGAGTGAGATTACGGGGAGGTTAATGGGACTGTGAGTGAGATCACGGGGAGGTTAAAGGGACAGAGATTGAGATCACGGGGAGGTTAAAGGGACTGTGAGTGAGATCACGGGGAGGTTAAAGGAACAGACAGTGAGATCACGGGGAGGTTAATAGAAATGAGAGTGAGGTCACGGGGAGGTTAAAGGGACAGATAGTGAGATCACGGTAAGATTAAAGGGACAGTGTGAGATCACGGGGAGGTTAATGGGACAGAGACTGTGATCAAAGGGAGGTTAAAGGGACATTGAGTGCGATCACGGGGAGGTTAAAGGGACAGAGAGTGAGAACACGGGGTGGTTAAAGGCACAGAGAGTGAGATCATGGGAAGGATATAAGGACTGACACTGAGATCACGGGGAGGTTAAAGGGACAGAGTACTAAATCAGGGAGGATAAAGGGACAGAGAGTGAGATCAGTGGGAAGTTAAAGGGACAGAGATTTAGATCACGGGGAGGTTAAAGGGACAGAGAGTGAGATCACGGGGAGGTTAAAGGGACAGTGAGTGATATCACAGGGAGGTTAAAGGGACAGTGAGTGAGATCACAGGGAGATTAATGGGACAGAGAGTGAGATCACGGGGAGGTTAAAGGGACAGAGAGTGAGATCACGTGAGGTTAAAGAGACATCGAGAGATTACGGGGAGGTTAAAGTGACAGAGAGAGAGATCACGGGCAGGTTAATGGGACAGAGAGTGAGATCACGGCGATGTTAAAGGGACAGAGAGTGAGAACACGGGGAGTTTAAAGGCACAGAGAGTGAGATCACGGGAAGGATATAGGGACTGACACTGAGATCACTGGGAAGTTGAAGGGACAGAGATTTTGATCACGGGGAGGTTGAAGGTACAGAGAGTGAGATCACGGGGAGGTTAAAGGGACAGAGAGTGAGATCACAGGGAGGTTAAAGGGACAGAGAGTGAGATCACGGGGAAGTCAAAGGGACAGAGAGTGAGCTCACGGGCAGGTAAAATGGACAGAGATTGAGATCACGCGAAGATAAATGGACAAAGTGAGATCACAGGGAGTTTAAAGGGAGAGTGAGTGAGATCACGGGGAGGTTAAAGGGACAGAGAGTGAGAACACGGGGAGGTTAAAGGGACAGAGAATGAGATCACGGGAAGGTTAAAGGGACAGAGAGTGATTTCACGGGGAGGTTAAAGAGACAGAGAGTGAGATCACAGGGAGGTTAATGGGACTGAGAGTGAGATCACGGGGAAGTTAAAGGGACAGAGAGTGAGATCACGGGGAGGTTAAAGGGACAGAGAGTGAGATCACGGGGAGGTTAAAGAGACAGAAGTAAGATCACAGGGAGGTTAATGGGGCAGAGAGTGAGTTCACGGGGAAGTTAAAGGGACAGAGAGGGAGATCACGGGGAGGTTAAAGGGACAGAGAGTGAGATCACGGGGAGGTTAATGGGACAGAGAGTGAGATCACTGGGAGTTGAAAGGGGCAGAGAATGAGATCACGGGAAGATTAAATGGACAGAGAGTGAGATCACGGGGAGGTTAATGGGACAGTGAGTGAGATCACGGAGAGGTTAAAAGGACAGAGAGTGATTTCACGGGGAGGTTAAAGGGGCAGAGAGTGAGATCACCGGGAGGTTAAAGGGGCAGAGAGTGAGATCACCAGGAGGTTAAAGTGACTGTGAGTGAGACCACGGGGAGTTTAAACGGACAGAGAGTGAGATCACGGGGAGGTTAATAGGAATGAGTGTGAGGTCACGGGGAGGTTAAATGGAAAGATAACGAGATCACGGGAAGGTTAAAGGGTCAGAGACTGAGATCACGTGGAGGTTAAAGGGATAGAGAGTAATATCACGGGGAGGTTAAAATGACAGAGAGTGAGATCACGGGAAGATTAAAGGGACATTGAGTGAGATCACGGGGAGGTTAATAGGAATGAGAGTGAGGTCACGGGAAGGTTAAATGGTCAGAGAATGTGATCACGGGCAGGTTCAAGGGACAGAGATTGAGATCACGGCAAGATAAAAGTGACACAGTGAGTTCACGGGGAGGTTAAAGGGACAGAATGTGAGATCACGGGGAGTTTAAAGGGACAGAGAGTGTGATCACGGGGATGTAAATTGGACTGAGAGTGAGATTACGGGGAGTTTAGAGGACAGAGAGCTAGATTTGGAAGATTAAAGGGAAAGAGATTGAGATCATGGGGAGTTTAAAGGGACAGAGAGTATGATCACGGGGAGGTTAAAGGGACAGAGAGTGAGAACACGGTGAGGTTAATGGCACAGAGAGTGAGATCACGGGGAGGTTAAAGGGACAGTGAGTGAGATCACGGGGAAGTTAAAGGGACAGAGAGTGAGATCACAGGGAGGTTAAAGGGACAGTGAGTGAGATCACGGGGTGGTTACAGGGACACAGAGTTAAATGACAGGGAGGTTAAATGGACAGAGAGTGAGATCACGGTGAGGTTAAATGAACAGAGTGTGAGATTACTGGAAGGTTAACGGGACAGGGAGTGATATCACCGGGAGGTTAAAGGGACAGAGAGTGTGAACACGGGGAGGTTACAGGCACAGTGAGCTAGATCAGGGAGGTTAAAGGGACAGAGAGTGAGATCACGGGAAGGATATAGGGACAGGCACTGAGATCACGCGGAGGTTAAGGGGAAAGAGATTTAGATCACGGGGAGGTTAAAGTGACAGAGAGTGAGATCACATGGATGTTAAAGGGACAGAGAGTGAGATCATGGGGAAGTTAAAGGGACAGAGAGTGAGATCACGGGGAGGTTAATGGGACTGTGAGTGAGATCACGGGGTGGTTAAAGGGACAGAGAGTGAGATCACGGGGAGGTTAATGGGACTGTGAGTGAGATCACGGGGAGGTTAACGGGAAAGAGAGTGATATCAAGTTGAGGTTAAAGGTACAGAGAGTCAGATCACGGGGAGGTTAAAGGGACTGTGAGTGAGATCACGGGGAGGTTAAAGGGACAGAGAGTGAGATCACGGGGAGGTTAATAGAAATGAGAGTGAGGTCACAGGGAGGTTAAAGGGACAGATAGTGAGATCACGGGGAGGTTAATGGGACAGAGACTGTGATCAAAGGGAGGTTAAAGGGACATTGAGTGCGATCACGGGGAGGTTAAAGGGACAGAGAGTGAGAACACGGGGTGGTTAAAGGCACAGAGAGTGAGATCACGGGAAGGATATAGGGACTGACACTGAGATCACGGGGAGGTTAAAGGGACAGAGTGCTAAATCAGGGAGGTTAAAGGGACAGAGAGTGAGATCAGTGGGAAGTTAAAGGGACAGAGATTTAGATCACGGGGAGGTTAAAGGGACAGAGAGTGAGATCACGGGGAGGTTAAAGGGACAGTGAGTGAGATCACAGGGAGGTTAAAGGGACAGTGAGTGAGATCACAGGGAGGTTAATGGGACAGAGAGTGAGATTACGTGGACGTTAAAGGGACAGATAGTGAGATCACGGAGAAGTTAAAGGGACAGAGAGTGAGATCACGGGAAGGTTAAATGGACAGAGAGTGAGATTACGGGGAGTTTAAAGGACAGAGAGCTAGATTTGGAAGTTAAACGTAAAGAGAGTGAGATCACGGGGAGTTTAAAGGGACAGAGAGTAAGATCACGGGGAGGTTAAAGGGACAGAGAGTGAGATCACGGGGAGGTTAAAGGGACAGAGAGTGAGAACACGGTGAGGTTAATGGCACAGAGAGTGAGATCACGGGCAGGTTAAAGGGACAGTGAGAGAGATCACGGGGAAGTTAAAGGGACAGAGAGTGAGATCACAGGGAGGTTAAAGGGACAGTGAGTGAGATCACGGGGTGGTTACAGGGACACAGAGTTAAATGACAGGGACGTTAAATGGACAGAGAGTGAGATCACGGTGAGGTTAAATGGACAGAGTGTGAGATTACTGGAAGGTTAACGGGACAGGGAGTGATATCACGGGGAGGTTAAAGGGACAGAGAGTGTGAAAACGGGGAGTTTGCAGGCACAGTGAGCTAGATCAGGGAGGTTAAAGGGACAGAAAGTGAGATCACGGGAAAGATATAGGGACTGACACTGAGATCACGGGGAGGTTAAAGGGACAGAGTACTAAATCAGGGTGGTTAAAGGGACAGAGAGTGAGATCACTGGGAAGTTAAAGGGACAGAGATTTAGATTACGGGAAGGTTTACGGGACAGAGAGTGAGATCACGGGGAGGTTAAAGGGACAGTGAGTGAGATCACAGGGAGGTTAAAGGGACAGAGAGTGAGATCACGGGGAAGTTAAAGAGACAGAGAGTGAGATCACGGGGAGGTTAAAGGGACAGAGAGTGAGATCACGGGGAGGTTAATGGACTGTGAGTGAGATCACGGGGAGGTTAAATAGACAGAGAGTGAGATCACGGGGAGGTTAATGGGATGTGAGTGAGATCACGGGGAGGTTAAAGGGACAGTGAGTGAGATCACTGGGAGGTTAAAGGGACAGAGAGTGAGATCACGGGGAAGTTAAAGGGACAGAGAGTGAGATCACGGGGAAGTTAAAGGACAGAGAGTGAGATCACGGGGAGGTTAAAGGGACAGAGAGTGAGATCACGGGGAGGTTAAAGGGACAGAGACTGAGATCACGGGGAAGTTAAAGGGACAGAGAGTGAGATCACGAGGAGGTTAATGGGACTGTGAGTGAGATCACGGGGAGGTTAAAGGGATAGTGAGTGAGATCACAGGGAGGTTAAAGGGACAGAGAGTGAGATCACGGGGAAGTTAAAGGGACAGAGAGTGAGATCACGGGGAAGTTAAAGGGACAGAGAGTGAGATCACGGGGAGGTTAAAGGGACTGTGAGTGAGATCACGGGGAGGTTAAAGGGACAGAGAGTGAGATCATGGGGAGGTTAAAGGGAGAGAGAGTGAGATCACGGGGAGGTTAAAGGGACAGACAGTGAGATCACGGGGAGGTTAAAGAGACAGAAGTGAGATAACAGGGAGGTTAATGGGGAAGAGAGTGAGTTCACGGGGAAGTTAAAGGGACAGAGAGGGAGATCACGGGGAGGTTAAAGGGACAGAGAGTGAGATCACCGGGAGGTTAATGGGACAGAGAGTGAGATCACTGGGAGTTGAAAGGGGCAGAGAATGAGATCACGGGAAGATTAAATGGACAGAGAGTGAGATCACGGGGAGGTTAATGGGACAGAGAGTGAGATCACTGGGACGTGAAAGGGACAGTGAGTGAGATCACGGGGAGGTTAAAAGGACAGAGAGTGATTTCACGGGGAGGTTAAAGGGGCAGAGAGTGAGATCACAGGGAGGTTAAAGGGGCAGAGAGTCAGATCACCGGGAGGTTAAAGTGACTGTGAGTGAGACCACGGGGAGTTTAAACGGACAGAGAGTGAGATCACGGGGAGGTTAATAGGAATGTGTGTGAGGTCACGGGGTGGTTAAATGGAAAGATAACGAGATCACGGGAAGGTTAAAGGGTCAGAGACTGAGATCAATGGAGGTTAAAGGGATAGAGAGTAATATCACGGGGAGGTTAAAATGACAGAGAGTGAGATCACGGGAAGATTAAAGGGACATTGAGTGAGATCACGGGGAGGTTCATAGGAATGAGAGTGAGGTCACGGGGAGGTTAAATGGTCAGAGAGTGAGAACACGGTGAGGTTAATGGCACAGAGAGTGAGATCACGGGGAGGTTAAAGGGACAGTGAGTGAGATCACGGGGAAGTTAAAGGGACAGAGAGTGAGATCACAGGGAGGTTAAAGGGACAGTGAGTGAGATCACGGGGTGGTTACAGGGACACAGATTTAAATGACAGGGAGGTTAAATGGACAGAGAGTGAGATCACGGTGAGGTTAAATGAACAGAGTGTGAGATTACTGGAAGGTTAACGGGACAGGGAGTGATATCACGGGGAGATTAAAGGGACAGAGAGTGTGAAACGGGGAGGTTACAGGCACAGTGAGCTAGATCAGGGAGGTTAAAGGGACAGAGAGTGAGATCACGGGAAGGATATAGGGACAGGCACTGAGATCACGCGGAGGTTAAGGGGAAAGAGATTTAGATCACGGGGAGGTTAAAGTGACAGAGAGTGAGATCACATGGATGTTAAAGGGACAGAGAGTGAGATCATGGGGAAGTTAAAGGGACAGAGAGTGAGATCACGGGGAGGTTAATGGGACTGTGAGTGAGATCACGGGGTGGTTAAAGGGACAGAGAGTGAGATCACGGGGAGGTTAATGGGACTGTGAGTGAGATCACGGGGAGGTTAACGGGAAAGAGAGTGATATCAAGTTGAGGTTAAAGGTACAGAGAGTCAGATCACGGGGAGGTTAAAGGGACTGTGAGTGAGATCACGGGGAGGTTAAAGGGACAGAGAGTGAGATCACGGGGAGTTTAAAGGGACTGTGAGTGAGATCACGGGGAGGTTAAAGGGACAGAGAGTGAGATCACGGGGAGGTTAATAGAAATGAGAGTGAGGTCACGGGGAGGTTAAAGGGACAGATAGTGAGATCACGGGGAGGTTAAAGGGACAGAGAGTGAGATCACGGGGAGGTTAATAGAAATGAGAGTGAGGTCACGGGGAGGTTAAAGGGACATTGAGTGCGATCACGGGGAGGTTAAAGGGACAGAGAGTGAGAACACGGGGTGGTTAAAGGCACAGAGAGTGAGATCACGGGAAGGATATAGGGACTGACACTGAGATCACGGGGAGGTTAAAGGGACAGAGTGCTAAATCAGGGAGGTTAAAGGGACAGAGAGTGAGATCAGTGGGAAGTTAAAGGGACAGAGAGTGAGATCACGGGGAGGTTAAAGGGTCAGAAAGTGAGATCACGGGGAGGTTAAAGGGACAGAGAGTGAGATCACGGGGAGGTTAAAGGGACAGAGAGTGAGATAACGGGGAGGTTAAAGGGACTGAGAGTAAGATCACGGGAAGGTTAAAGGGACAGAGAGTGAGATCTCTGGGAGGTTAATGGGACAGATTGTGAGATCACGTGGAGGTTAAAGGGAAAGAAAGCTAGATCAGGGAGGTTAAAGTGACTGAGAGTGAGATCACGGGGAGGTTAAAGGGACAGAGAGTGAGATCACGGAGTGGTTAAAGGGACAGAGATTGAGATGACGGGTAGGTTAAATGGGCAGAGAGTGAGATCACGGGGAGATTAAAGGTACGGAGAGTGAGATCACGGGGAGGTTAAATGGACAGAGGGTGAGATTACGGGGATGTTAAAGGGACAGAGAGTGGGATCACGGGGAGGTTAAATGGACAGAGGGTGAGATCATGGGGACGTTAAAGGGACAGAGGGTGAGATCACGGGGAGGTTAATGGGACAGAGATTGAGATCAGGGACAGTTATAGGGACAGAGAGTCAGATCAGGGACAGTTAAAGGGACTGAGAAGGAGATCAGGGGGACAATTAAAGGTACAAAGAGTGATATCAATGAAAGCTGAAGGGACAGAGACAGAGCAGGGACTATTATAGGGACAGAGAGTGAGATTGGGGGCCAGTTAAAGGGACTGAGAGTGGTATCAAGGGAACAGTTAAAGGGACAGAGATTGAGATCAGGGGGTCAATTAAAAGAACAGAGAATGAGATGAGGGGAGGTTAAAGAGACAGAGTGAGATCACGGGAAGGTTAAAGGGACAGAGAGTGAGATCACAGGGAGGTTAAAGGGGCAGAAATTGAGATCACGGGGAGGTTAAAGGGACAGAGAGTGAGATCACGGGGAGGTTAAAGGGACAGAGAGTTAGATGACGGGGATGTTAAATTGACAGAGTGTGAGATCAACCGGAAGTGAAAGGGCCTGAGACTGAGATCACGGGGAGGTTACCGGGACAGTGATTGCGATCAGGGGTGCTAAAAGGGACAGAGAGTGAGATCACGGGGAGGTTAAAGGAACAGAGAGTGAGATCACGGGGAGGTTAAATGGACAGAGAGTGAGATCACGGGGAGGTTAAATGGACCGAGGGTGAGATCAGGGGAATGTTAAAGGGACAGATGGTGAGATCACTGGGATGTTAATGGGACAGAGATTGAGATCAGGGACAGTTAATGGGACTGAGAGGGAGATCAGGGGGACAGTTAATTGGACAAAGAGTGATATCAGGGACAGCTGAAGGGACAGAGAGAGAGCAGGGACTATTATAGGGACAGAGAGTGAGATCGGGGGCCAGTTAAAGGGACAGAAATTGAGATCAGGGAAGGTTAAAGGGACAGAATGAGATCACGGGAATGTTAAAGGGAGAGAGAGTTAGATCACAGGGAGGTTAAAGGGAGAGAGATTGAGATCACGGGGAGGTTAAAGGAACAGAGAGTGATTTCACGGGGAGGTTAAAGGGACAGAGAGTGAGATAATGGGGAGGTTAAAGGGACAGAGAGTGAGATCACGGGGAGGTTAAAGGGACAGAGAGTGAGATAATGGGGAGGTTAAAGGGACAGAGAGTGAGATCACGGGGAGGTTAAAGGGACAGAGATTGAGATCACAAGGAGTTTAAATGGACAATGAGTGGGATCACGGGCAGGTTAAAGGGAGAGAGAGTGAGATCACGTAGAGTTTAAAGTGAATGAGAGTGACATCATGGGGTGGTCACAGCGACAGAGATTGAGATCATGGGGTGGTTAAAGGGACAGAGTGTGAGATCAGGGGACGTTTAAAGGGAAAGAGAGTGAGATAACGGGAAGGTTAACGGGACAGAGAGTGAGCGCACGGGGAGTTTAAAGTGACAGAGAGTTAGATGACGGGGATGTTAAATGCATCGAGTGTGAGATCACGAGGACGTTAAAGGATCAGAGTGCGAGATCACGTGGACGTTAAAGGGACAGAGAGTGAGATCACGGGGAAGTTAAAGGGACAGAGAATGAGCTCACGGTAAGGTTAAAGGGACAGAGAGTGAGATCACGTGGAGATGAAAGGGACAGAGAATGAGATCACGGGGAGGTAAAAGGGACAGAGCATGAGATCACAGGGAAGTTAAAGGGACAGAGAGTGAGATCACGGGGAGGTTAAAGGGACAGAGAGTGACATCACTGGAAGGTTAAAGGGAGAGAGAGTTAGATGACGGGGAGGTTAAATGGGCAGAGTGTGAGATCAATGGGAGGTGCAATGGACAGAGATTGAGATCACGGGGATGTTAAAGGGACAGAGAGTTAGATCACGGGGAGGTTAAAGGGACAGAGAGTGAGATCACGGGGAGGTTAAAGGGACAGAGAGTGAGATCACGGTGAGGTTAATAGGACAGAAAGTGAGATCATGGGGAGGTTAAATGGACAGGGTGAGATCACGGGAATGTTAAAGGGACAGACTGTGAGATCATGGGGAGGTGAAAGGGACAGAGAGTGTGATAACGGGGAGGTAAAATGGCCAGAGGGTGAGATCACGGGAATGTTAAAGGGACAGACTGTGAGATAATGGGGAGGTTAAAAGGACTGAGTTTCGTATCAAGGGAACTGTTAAAGGAACAGATAATGAGATCAGGGAAGGTTAAAGGGAGAGATTGAGATCACGGGGAGGTTAATGGGACAGAGAATGAGATCACGGGCAGGTTAAAGCGACAGAGATTGAGATCACGGGAAGATTAAAGGGACAGAGTGAGATCATGGGGATGTTAAAGGGATAGAGAGTGAGATTACGGGGAGGTTAAAGGGACAGAGAGTGAGATCACGGGATGGCTAAAGGGACAGATAGAGATTACGGGAGGTTAAAGGGACAGAGAGTGAGATCAGGAGGAGGTTAAAGGAACAGACTGCGAGATCATGTGGACGTTAAAGGGACAGAAAGTGAGATTACGGGGAGGTTAAAGGGACAAAGAGTGAGATCCCAGGGAGAATAAAGGTACGGAGAGTGAGATCACGGGTAGGTTAAAGGGACAGAGACTGAGATCACGGGGAGGTTAAAGGGACAGAGAGTGAGATCACGGGGACGTTAAAGGGACAGACCGTGAGATCATGGGGAGGTTAAAGGGACAGAGAGTGAGATCACGGGGAGGTTAAAGGGACAGTGAGTGAGATCACGGGGAGGTTAGAGGACAGAGATTGAGATCAGGGACAGTTATAGGGACAGAGAGACAGATCAGGGACAGTTAAAGGTATTGAGAAGGAGATCAGGGGACACTTAAAGGGACAAAGAGTGATATCAATGACAGCTGAAGGGACAGAGAGAGAGCAGGGACTATTATAGGGACAGAGAGTGAGATCGGGGGCCAGTTAAAGGGACTGATAGTGATATCAAGGGAACAGTTAAAGGGACAGAGATTGAGATCAGGGGGTTAGTTAAAAGAACAGAGAATGAGATGAGTGGAGGTTAAAGGGAGAGAGTGAGATCACGGGAAGGTTAAAGGGAAAGAGAGTGAGATTACAGGGAGGTTAAAGGGACAGAGAGTGAGATCAGGGGGAGGTTAACAGGACAGAGAGTGAGATCACGGGAGGTTAAAGGGACAGAGAGTGAGATCACGGGGAGGTTAAAGGTACGGAGAGTGAGATCTCGGGGTGGTTAAAGGGACAGAGAGTGAGATCACGGGGAGGTTAAAGGGACAGAGAGTGAGATCCCGGGGAGGTTAAAGGTACGGAGAGTGAGATCACGGGGAGGTTAACTGGACAGAGGGTGAGATCACGGGGACATTAAAGGGACAGAGAGTGGGATCACGGGGAGGTTAAATGGAAGAGGGTGAGATCACGGGGAGGTTAATGGGACAGAGATTGAGATCAGGGACAGTTATAGGGACAGAGAGTCAGATCAGGGACAGTTAAAGGGACTGAGAAGGAGATCAGGGGGACACTTAAAGGGACAAAGAGTGATATCAATGGCAGCTGAAGGGACAGAGAGAGAGCAGGGACTATTATAGGGACAGAGAGTGAGATCGGGGGCCAGTTAAAGGGACTGAGAGTGGTATCAAGGCAACAGTTAAAGGGACAGAGATTGAGATCAGGGGGTCAGTTAAAAGAACAGAGAATGAGATGAGGGGAGGTTAAAGGGACAGAGTGAGATCACGGGAAGGTTAAAGGGACAGGGAGTGAGATTACGGGGAGGTTAAAAGGACAGAGACTGAGATCACGGGGAGGTTATAGGGACGGAGAGTGAGATCACGGGGAGGATAAAGGGACAGAGGGTGAGATCACGGGGAGGTTAAAGGGACGGAGAGTGAGATCACGGGGAGGATAAAGGGACAGAGAGTGAGATCAGGGACAGTTATAGGGACAGAGAGTCAGATCAGGGACAGTTAAAGGGACTGAGAAGGAGATCAGGGGAACACTTAAAGGGACAAAGAGTGATATCAATGACAGCTGAAGGGACAGAGAGAGAGCAGGGACTATTATAGGGACAGAGAGTGAGAAAAACGTGGAGGTGGATGGGACAGAGAATGAGATCACGGGGAGGTAAAATGGACAGAGCATGAGATCACAGGGAGTATTAAAGGGACATAAATTGAGATCATGGGGAGGTTAAAGGGACAGAGAGTGAGATCACGGGGAGGCTAAAGGGACAGAGAGTTAGATGACGGGGATGTTAAATTGACAGAGTGTGAGATCAACCGGAGGTGAAAGGGACAGAGATTGAGATCACGGGGAGGTTAAAGGGACAGTGAGTGAGATCACGGGGTGGTTAAAGGGACAGAGAGTAAGATCACCGGGAGGTAAAAGGGACAGAGTGTGAGATCACGGGGAGGTTAAAGGGACAGAGGGTGAGATAACTGGAATGTTAATGGGACAGAGATTGAGATTAGGGACAGTTATAGGGACAGTGAGTCAGATCAGGGAAGTTAAAGGGACTGAGAGTGAGATCAGGGGGACAGTTAATTGGACAAAGAGTGATATCAGCGACAGCTGAAGGGACAGAGAGAGAGCAGGGACTATTATAGGGACAGAGTCTGAGATCCGGGGACAGTGAAAGGGACTGAGAGTGCTATCAAGGGAACAGTTAAAGGGACAGAAATTGAGATCAGGAAAGGTTAAAGGTACAGAGTGAGATCACGGGAATGTTAAAGGGACAGTGACTGAGATCACGGGGAGGTTAAAGGGACAGAGAGTGAGACCACGGGGAGGTTAAAGGGACAGAGAGTGATATCACGGGGATGTTAAAGGGATAGAGAGTGAGATCACGGGGAGGTTAAAGGGACAGAGATTGAGATCACAAGGAGTTTAAATGGACAGTGAGTGGGATCACGGGCAGGTTAAAGGGACAGAAATTGAGATCAGGAAAGGTTAAAGGGACAGAGTGAGATCACGGGAATGTTAAAGGGAGAGAGAGTGAGATCACGGGGAGGTTAAAGGGAGAGAGATTGAGATCACGGGGAGGTTAACGGGACAGAAAGTGAGCGCACGGGGAGGTTAATGTGACACAGAGTTAGATGATGGGGATTTTAAATGGACAGACTGTGAGATCACGAGGACGTTAAAGGATCAGAGTGCGAGATCACATGGACGTTAAAGGGACAGAGACTGAGACCACAGGGAGGTTAAAGGGACGGAGAGTGAGATCACGGGGAGGATAAAGGGACGGTGAGTGAGATCAGGGGGAGGTTAACAGGACAGAGAGTGAGATCACGGGGTGTTTAAAGTGACAGAGAATGATATCAGAGGGAGGTTAAAGGGACAGAGAGTGAGCTCACTGTAAGGTTAAAGGGACAGAGAGTGTGATCACATGCAGGTGAAAGGGACAGAGAATGAGATCACAGGGAGGTTAAAGGGACAGAGAGTGAGCTCACTGTAAGGTTAAAGGGACAGAGAGTGTGATCACATGGAGGTGAAAGGGACAGAGAATGAGATCACAGGGAGGTTAAAGGGACAGAGAGTGAGATCACGGGGGGCTTAAAGGGACAGAGAGTGAGATGACGGGGAGGTTAAAGGGACAGAGAGTTAGATGACGGGGAGGTTAAATGGGCAGAGTGTGAGATCAATGGGAGGTGCAATGTACAGAGATTGAGATCACGGGGATGTTAAAGGGACAGAGAGTGAGATCACGGGGAGGTTAAAGGGACAGAGAGTGAGATCACGGTGTGATTAATAGGACAGAAAGTGAGATCATGGGGAGGTTAAATGGACAGGGTGAGATCACGGGAATGTAAAAGGGACAGACTGTGAAATCATGGGGAGGTGAAAGGGACAGAGAGTGATATCACGGGGACGTTAAAGGAACAGAGAGTGTGATAACGGTAAGGTAAAATGGCCAGAGGGTGAGATCACGGGAATGTTAAAGGGACAGACTCTGAGATCATGGGGAGGTTAAAGGGACTGAGTGTCGTATCAAGGGAACTGTTAAAGGGACAGAAATTGGGATCAGGGGGACAGTTAAAGGAACAGATAATGAGATCAGGGAAGGTTAAAGGGAGAGATTGAGATCACGGGGAGGTTAATGGGACAGAGAATGAGATCACGGGCAGGTTAAAGCGACAGAGATTGAGATCACGGGAAGATTAAAGGGACAGAGTGAGATCACGGGGAAATTAAAGGTACAGAGAGTGAGATCACGGTGAGGTTAAAGGGACAGAGGGTGAGATCACGGGAATGTTAATGGGACAGACTGTGAGATCATGGGGAGGTTAAAGGGACAGAGAGTGAGATCACGGGGAGGTTAAAGGGACAGAGAGTGAGAACATGGGGAGTTTAAAGGGACAGAGAGTGAGATCACGGGATGGTTAAAGGGACAGAGAGAGGTTACGGGGAGGTTAAAGCGACAGAGAGAGATTATGGGAGGTTAAAGGGACAGACTGTGAGATAACGTGGACGTTAAAGGGACAGAAAGTGAGATTACGGGGAGGTTAAAGGGACAAAGAGTGAGGTCACGGGGAGGTTAAAGGGACAGAGGGTGAGATCACGGGAATGTTAATGGGACAGACTGAGATCATGGGGAGGTTAAAGGGACAGAGAGTGAGATCACGGGGAGCTTAAAGGGACAGTGAGTGAGATCACGGGGAGGTTAGAGGACAGAGATTGAGATCAGGGACAGTTATAGGGACAGAGACAGATCAGGGACAGTTAAAGGGACTGAGAAGGAGATCAGGGGGACACTTAAAGGGACAAAGAGTGATATCAATGACAGCTGAAGGGACAGAGAGAGAGCAGGGACTATTATAGGGGCAGAGAGTGAGATCGGGGGCCAGTTAAAGGCACTGATAGTGATATCAAGTGAACAGTTAAAGGGACAGAGATTGACATCAGGGGGTTAGTTAAAAGAACAGAGAATGAGATGAGGGGAGGTTAATGGGACAGAGTGAGATCACGGGAAGGTTAAAGGGACAGGGAGTGAGATTACGGGGAGGTTAAAGGGACAGAGACTGAGATCACGGGGAGGTTAAAGGGACGGAGAGTGAGATCACGGGGAGGATAAAGGGACAGAGAGTGAGCTCAGGGGGAGGTTAACAGGACAGAGAGTGAGATCACGGGGTGTTTAAAGTGACAGAGTGATATCAGAGGGAGGTTAAAGGGACAGAGTGGAAAATCACGGGGAGGTTAAAGGGACAGAGAGTGAGATCACGGGGAGGTTAATGGGACAGAGAGTGAGATAACGGGGAGGTTAAAGGGACAGAGATTTAGATCAGGGGAAGTGTAAAGGGACAGAGAGTGATATCATGGGGAGGGCAAAGGGACAGAGAATGAGATCACGGGGAGGTTAAAGGGACAGAGAGTGATATCACGGTGCGGTTAAAGGGACAGAGAGTGATATCACGAGGAGGTTAAAGGGACAGAGAGTGAGATCACGGGGAGGTTAAAGGGACAGTGAGTGATATCACCGGGAGCTAGAGGGACAGAGAATGAGATCACGAGTTGGTTAAAGGGACATTGAGTGCGATCATGGGGAGGTTGAAGGGACAGAGAATCAGATCACGGGGAGGTTAAAGGGACAATGAGTGAGATGACGGGGAGGTTAAAGGGACAGAGAGTGAGATCACGGGGAGGTTAAAGGGACAGAGAGTGCGATCATGGGGAGGTTAACTGGACCGAGGGTGAGATCACGGGAATATTAAAGGGACAGACTGTGAATTCATGGGGACGTTAAAGGGACAGAGAGTTAGATCACGGGGAAGTTAAAGGGACAGAGAGTGTGATCACGGGGAGGTTAAATGGACAGATGGTGAGATCAGGGGAATGTTAAAGGGACAGACTGTGAGATCATGGGGAGGTTAAAGGGACTGAGAGTGAGATCACGGGGAGGTTAAAGGGACAGAGACTGAGATCACGGGGAGGTTAAAGGGAAAGAGAGTGAGATCACGGGGAGGTTAAAGGTACAGAGATTGAGATCACTGGGAGGTTAAAGGGACTGCGAGTGAGATCAGGGGGAGGTTAACAGGAAAGAGAGTGAGATCACGGGGCGTTTAAAGTGACAGAGAGTGAGATCACAGGGAGGTTAAAGGGACAGAGAGTGAGATCACGGGGAGGTTAAAGGGAAGAGATTGAGATCACAGGGAAGTTAAAGGGACAGAGAGTGAGAACACGGGGAGGTTAAAGGGACAGAGAGTGAGATCACGGGAAGGTTAAAGGGACAGAGAGTGAGAACACGGGGAGTTTAAAGGGAAAGACAGAGATCAGGTGGAGGTTAAAGGGGCACAGAGTGAGATCACGGGGTGGTTAAAGGGACAGAGAGAGATTGCAGGGAGGTTAAAGGGACATTGAGTGCGATCATGTGGAGGTTAAAGGGACAGAGAGTGAGATCATGGAGAGGTTAAAGGGACAGAGAGTGATATCACGGGGCGGTTAAAGGGACCGAGAGTGATATCACCGGGAGGTTAAAGGGACAGAGAGTGAGATCACGGGGACGTTAATAGGAATGAGAATGAGGTCACGGGGAGGTTAAAGGGACCGAGAATGAGATCACGGGCAGGTTCAATGGACTGAGATTGAGATCACGGGAAGATTAAAGGGACAGAGTGAGATCACGGGGAGGTTAATGGGACAAGAGTGAGATCACGGGGAGGTTAAAGGGACATTGAGTGCGATCACGGGGAGGTTAAAGGTACAGGGAGTGAGAGAACGGGAAGGTTAAGGGGCGGAGAGTGAGATCAGGGGGTGGTTCATTGGGCATGGAGTGAGATCACGGGGAGGTTAAAGGGACATAGAGTTAGATCACGGGGAGGTTATAGGGACAGAGAGTGAGATCACGGTGAGTTTAAAGTGACTGAGAGTGAGATCACGGGCAGGTCAAATGGACAGATAGTGAGATCTCGGGGAGGTTAAAGGGACAGAGGGTGAGATCACGGGGAGGTTAAAGGGACAGAGAGTGAGATCATCGGGGACAATTAAAGGGACAGAGTGTGACATTAGGGCATTAGTTAAAGGGACATCGAGTGAGATGAGGGGGACAGTTAAAGGGTCAGAAAATGATATCACGGGGATAGATAAAGGGACAGAGAGTGAGATCAGGGGGAGGTTAAAGGGACAAAGAGTGAGATCACGGGGAGGTTAAAAGGACAGAGAATGAGATCATGGGGAGGCTAAAGGGACAGAGAGTGAGATCTCGGCGAGGTTAAAAGGACAGAGAGTGAGATCACAGGGGCTTTTAAGGGACAGAGAGTGAGATCACAGGTAGGTTAAAGGGACAGAGGGTTCGATCACGGGGAGGTTAAAGGGACAGAGAGTGAGATCACGGGGTGGTTAAAGGGATGGAGTGTGAGATCACGGGGAGGTTAAAGGGACAGAGAGTGAGATCTCGGGGAGGTTAAATGGACGGAGAGTGAGATTACGGACTGGTTAAAGGGACATAAAGTGAGATCTCGGGGAGGTTAGAAGGACAGGGAGTGAGATCACGGGGAGTTTAAAGGGACAGAGAGTGAGATCACGGGGAGGTTTATGGCAAAGTGAGTGAGATCACGGGGAGGTTAAAGGGACAGAGAGTGAGATCAGGGGGTGGTTAATAGGAATGAGAGTGAGGTCACGGGGAGGTTAAAGGGACAGAGAATGAGATTACGGGGAGGTTAAAGGGAGAGAGAGTTAGATCACGGCGAGGTTAAAGGGACAGAGAGTGAGTTCACGGGGAGGTTAATGGGATAGAGAGTGAGATCACGGGGAGGTTAATGGGACAGACACTGAGATCACGGGGAGGTTAAAGGACGGAGAGTGAGATCACTGGGAAGTTAAACAGACAGAGATTTAGATCACAGGGAGGTTAAATGGACAGAGAGCTAAATCAGGAAGGTTAAAGGGACAGAGAGTGAGATCACGGGGTGGTTAAAAAGACAGAGAGTGAGATCACGGGGAGGTTAAAGGGACAGAGAGTTAGATCACGGGGAGTTTTAAAGGGACAGAGAGTGAGATCACGGGAAGATTAAAGGGACAGAGAATGAGATTACGGGGACGTGAAAGTGACAGAGATTAAGATCACGGGAAGATTAAAGGGACAGAGAATGAGATTACGGGGAGGTTAACGTGACAGAGATCTAGATCAGGAAGGTTAAAGGGATAGAGAGTGAGATCACTAGGATGTTAAAGGGACAGAGAGTGAGATCACGGGTAAGTTAAAGGGACATTGAGCGCGATCACTTGGAGGTTAATTTACAGAGAGTGAGAGCATGGGGAGGTTAAAGGGACAGAGAGTGAGATTACGGGGAGTTTAAAGGGACAGAGAGCTAGATCACGGGGAGGTTAAAGGAACAGAGAGTGAGATCACGGGGAGGTTAAAGGGACAGAGAGTGAGATCACGGGGAGGTTAAAGCGACAGAGAGCAAGATCACGGGGAAGTTAAAGGGACAGAGAGTGAGATCACGGGGAGGTTAAAAGGACAGAGAGTGAGATCACGGGGAGGTTAAAGGGACAGAGAGTTAAATGACGGGGAGGTTAAAAGGACAGAGAGTGAGATCACGGGGAGGTTAAAGGGACAGAGAGTAAGGTGACGGGGATTTTAAAGGGACAGAGAGTGAGATAACGGGGAATTAAAGGGACAGTGAATGAGATCACGGGGAAGTTAAAGGGACAGAGAGTGATATCACGGGGAGGTTAAAGGGACAGAGAGTGTGATCACAGGGAGGTTAAAGGGACATTGATTGAGATCACGGGAAGATTAAAGGGACAGAGTGAGATCACTGGGACGTTAAATGGACAGAGGGAGATCTCACGGGGAGGTTAAAGGCACAGAGATTGAGATCACGGGGAGGATAAAGGGACTGAGAGTGAGATCACGGGGAGGTTAAAGGGACAGAGCGTGAGATAACGGGGAGGTTAATGGGACTGAGAGAGATCACGGGGAGTTTAAAGGGAGAGAGAGTGAGATCACGGGGAGGTTAATGGGACAGATAGTGAGATCACAGGTAGGTGAAAGGCACAGAGATTGAGATCACCGGCACGTTAAAGGGACAGAGATTGAGATCACGGGAAGATTAAAGGGACAGAGTGAGATCACTGGGACGTTAAATGGACAGAGGGAGATCTCACGGGGAGGTTAAAGGCACAGAGATTGAGATCACGGGGAGGATAAAGGGACTGAGAGTGAGATCACGGGGAGGTTAAAGGGACAGAGCGTGAGATAACGGGGAGGTTAATGGGACAGATAGTGAGATCACGGGTAGGAGAAAGGTACAGAGAATGAGATCACGGGAAGATTAAAGGGACAGAGTGAGATTACTGGGACGTTAAATGGACAGAGATCTCACGGGGAAGTTAAAGGCACAGAGATTGAGATCACGGGGAGAGTAAAGGGACTGAGAGTGAGATCACGGGGAGGCTAAAGGGACAGAGAATGAGATCATGGGGAGGTTAATGGGACAGAGAGTGAGATAACGGGGAATTAAAGGGACACGAGTGAGATCACGGAGAAGTTAAAGGGACAGAGGGTGAGATCACGGGGAAGTTAAAGGGATAGAGAGTAAGATCACGGGGAGTTTAAAGGGACAGAAAGTGATATCATGGGGAGGTTTAAGGCATAGGGAGTGAGATCACGGGGAGGTTAAAGGGACCGAGAGTGAGATCACGGGGAGGTTAAAGGGACAGAGATTTAGATCAGGGGAAGTGTAAAGGATCAGAGAGTGTTATCATGGGGAGGGTAAAGGGACAGAGAATGAGATCACGGGGAGGTTAAAGGCACAGAGAGTGATATCACGGTGCGGTTAAAGGGACAGAGAGTGATATCACGAGGAGGTTAAAGGAACAGAGAGTGAGATCACGGGGAGGTTAAAGGGACAGAGAGTGAGAAGACGGGGAGGTTAAAGGGATAGACACTGAGATCACGGGGAGATTAAAGGAACAGAGTGCTAAATCAGGGAAGTTAAAGGGACAGAGAGTGAGATCACTGGGAAGTTAAAGGGAAAGAGAGAGATTACGGGGAGGTTAAAGCGACAGAGAGCAAGATCACGGGGAAGTTAAAGGGACAGAGAGTGAGATCACGGGGAGGTTAAAAGGACAGAGAGTGAGATCACGGGGAGGTTAAAGGGACAGAGAGTTAAATGACGGGGAGATTAAAAGGACAGAGAGTGAGATCACGGGGAGGTTAAAGGGACAGAGAGTTAAATGACGGGGAGATTAAATGGACAGAGAGTGAGATCACGGAGAGATTAAATGACAGAGAGTGAGATGACGGGGATTTTAAAGGGACAGAGAGTGAGATAACGGGGAATTAAAGGGACAGTGAATGAGATCACGGGGAAGTTAAAGGGACAGAGAGTGATATCACGGGGAGGTTAAAGGGACAGAGAGTGTGATCACGGGGAGGTTAAAGGGACAGTGATTGAGATCACGGGAAGATTAAAGGGACAGAGTGAGATCACTGGGACGTTAAATGGACAGAGGGTGATCTCACGGGGAGGTTAAAGGCACCGAGATTGAGATCACGGGGAGGATAAAGGGACTGAGAGTGAGATCACGGGGAGGTTAAAGGGACAGAGCGTGAGATAACGGGGAGGTTAATGGGACTGAGAGGGATCACGGGGAGTTTAAAGGGAGAGAGAGTGAGATCACGGGGAGGTTAATGGGAGAGATAGTGAGATCACGGGTAGGTGAAAGGTACAGAGAATGAGATCACGGGAAGATTAAAGGGACAGAGTGAGATCACTGGGACGTTAAATGGACAGAGGGAGATCTCACGGGGAAGTTAAAGGCACAGAGATTGAGATCACGGGGAGAGTAAAGGGACTGAGAGTGAGATCACGGGGAGGCTAAAGGGACAGAGAATGAGATCATGGGGAGGTTAATGGGACAGAGAGTGAGATAACGGGGAATTAAAGGGACAGCGAGTGAGATCACGGAGAAGTTAAAGGGACAGAGGGTGAGATCACGGGGAAGTTAAAGGGATAGAGTGTAAGATCACGGGGAGTTTAAAGGGACAGAAAGTGATATCATGGGGAGGTTTAAGGCATAGAGAGTGAGATCACGGGGAGGTTAAAGGGACCGAGAGTGAGATCACGGTGAGGTTAAAGGGACAGAGATTTAGATCAGGGGAAGTGTAAAGGGACAGAGTGTGATATCATGGGGAGGGTAAAGTGACAGAGAATGAGATCACGGGGAGGTTAAAGGGACAGATAGTGATATCACGGTGCGGTTAAAGGGACAGAGAGTGATATCACGAGGAGGTTAAAGGGACAGAGAGTGAGATCACGGGGAGGTTAAAGGGACAGTGAGTGATATCACCGGGAGCTAGAGGGACAGAGAATGAGATCACGGGTTGGTTAAAGGGACATTGAGTGCGATCATGGGGAGGTTGAAGGGCCAGAGAATCAGATCACGGGGAGGTTAAAGGGACAATGAGTGAGATGACGGGGAGCTTAAAGGGACAGAGAGTGAGATCACGGGGAGGTTAAAGGGACAGAGAGGGAGATCACGGGGAGGTTAAATGGACCGAGGGTGAGATCACGGGAATGTTAAAGGGACAGACTGTGAGATCATGGGGACGTTCAAGGGACAGAGAGTTAGATCACGGGGACGTTAAAGGGACAGAGAGTGTGATCACGGGGAGGTTAAATGGACAGATGGTGAGATCAGGGGAATGTTAAAGGGACAGACTGTGAGATCATGGGGAGGTTAAAGGGACTTAGAGTGAGATCACGGGGAGGTTAAAGGGACAGAGACTGAGATCACGGGGAGGTTAAAGGGACAGAGGGTGTGATCACGGGAATGTTAATGGGACAGTGTTTGAGATTAGGGACAGTTATAGGGACAGAGAGTCAGATCAGGGACAGTTAAAGGGACTGAGAGGGAGATCAGGGGGACAGTTAAAGGGACAAAGAGTGATATCAGGGACAGCTGAAGGGACAGAGAGAGAGCAGGGACTATTATAGGGACGGAGTGTGAGATCGGGGGCCAGTTAAAGGGACAGAGAGTGGTATCAAGGGAACAGTTAAAGGGACAGAGATTGAGATCAGGGGGACAGTTAAAGGAACAGATAATGTGATCAGGGAAGGTTAAAGGTACAGAGTGAGATCACGGGAATTTTAAAGGGAGAGAGAGTGAGATCACGGGGAGCTTAAAGGAACAGATAATGAGAGCAAGGGGAAGTTAAAGGGACAGAGAGTGAGATCATGGTCAGGTTAAAGGGAAAGAGAGTGAGATCACGGGGAGGTTATAGGTACAGAGAGTGAGATCACTGGGAGGTTAAAGGGACTGCGAGTGAGATCAGGGGGAGGTTAACAGGAAAGAGAGTGAGATCACGGGGCGTTTAAAGTGACAGAGAGTGAGATCAGAGGGAGGTTAAAGAGACAGAGAGGGAAATCACGGGGAGGTTAAAGGGACAGAGAGTGAGATCACGGGGAGGTTAAAGGGAAGAGAGTAAGATCACATGGAAGTTAAAGGGACAGAGAGTGAGAACACGGGGAGGTTAAAGGGACAGAGAGTGAGATCACGGGAAGGTTAAAGGGACAGAGAGTGAGAACACGGGGAGTTTAAAGGGAAAGACAGAGATCAGGTGGAGGTTAAAGGGGCACAGAGTGAGATCACGGGGTGGTTAAAGGGACAGAGAGAGATTGCAGGGAGATTAAAGGGACATTGAGTGCGATCATGTGGAGGTTAAAGGGACAGAGAGTGAGATCATGGAGAGGTTAAAGGGACAGAGAGTGATATCACGGGGCGGTTAAAGGGACCGAGAGTGATATCACCGGGAGGTTAAAGGGACAGAGAGTGAGATCACGGGGACGTTAATAGGAATGAGAATGAGGTCACGGGGAGGTTAAAGGGACCGAGAATGAGATCACGGGCAGGTTCAATGGACTGAGATTGAGATCACGGGAAGATTAAAGGGACAGAGTGAGATCACGGGGAGGTTAATGGGACAAGAGTGAGATCACGGGGAGGTTAAAGGGACATTGAGTGCGATCACGGGGAGGTTAAAGGTACAGGGAGTGAGAGAACGGGAAGGTTAAGGGGCGGAGAGTGAGATCAGGGGGTGGTTCATTGGGCATGGAGTGAGATCACGGGGAGGTTAAAGGGACATAGAGTTAGATCACGGGGAGGTTATAGGGACAGAGAGTGAGATCACGGTGAGTTTAAAGTGACTGAGAGTGAGATCACGGGCAGGTCAAATGGACAGATAGTGAGATCTCGGGGAGGTTAAAGGGACATAGAGTGAGATCATCAGGGACAATTAAAGGGACAGAGTGTGAGATTAGGGCATTAGTTAAAGGGACATCGAGTGAGATGAGGGGGACAGTTAAAGGGTCAGAAAATGAGATCACGGGGATAGTTAAAGGGACAGAGAGTGAGATCAGGGGGAGGTTAAAGGGACAGTGAATGAGATCACGGGGAGGTTAAAAGGACAGAGAATGAGATCATGGGGAGGCTAAAGGGACAGAGAGTGAGATCTCGGCGAGGCTAAAAGGACAGAGAGTTAGATCACAGGGGCTTTTAAGGGACAGAGAGTGAGATCACAGGTAGGTTAAAGGGACAGAGGGTTCGATCACGGGGAGGTTAAAGGGACAGAGAGTGAGATCACGGGGTGGTTAAAGGGATGGAGTGTGAGATCACGGGGAGGTTAAAGGGTCAGAGAGTGAGATCTCGGGGAGGTTAAATGGACGGAGAGTGAGATTACGGACTGGTTAAAGGGACATAAAGTGAGATTTCGGGGAGGTTAGAAGGACAGGGAGTGAGATCACGGGGAGGTTAAAGGGACAGAGAGTGAGATGACGGGGAGGTTTATGGCAAAGTGAGTGAGATCACGGGGAGGTTAAACGGACAGAGAGTGAGATCAGGGGGTGGTTAATAGGAATGAGAGTGAGGTCACGGGGATGTTAAAGGGACAGAGAATGAGATTACAGGGAGGTTAAAGGGAGAGAGAGTTAGATCACGGCGAGGTTAAAGGGACAGAGAGTGAGTTCACGGGGAGGTTAATGGGATAGAGAGTGAGATCACGGGGAGGTTAATGGGACAGACACTGAGATCACGGGGAGGTTAAAGGGACGGAGAGTGAGATCACTGTGAAGTTAAACGGACAGAGATTTAGATCACGGGGAGGTTAAATGGACAGAGAGCTAAATCAGGAAGGTTAAAGGGACAGAGAGTGAGATCACGGGGTGGTTAAAAAGACAGAGATTGAGATCACGGGGAGGTTAAAGGGACAGAGAGTTAGATCACGGGGAGTTTTAAAGGGACAGAGAGTGAGATCACGGGAAGATTAAAGGGACAGAGAATGAGATTACGGGGACGTGAAAGTGACAGAGATTAAGATCACGGGAAGATTAAAGGGACAGAGAATGAGATTACGGGGAGGTTAACGTGACAGAGATCTAGATCAGGAAGGTTAAAGGGATAGAGAGTGAGATCACTAGGATGTTAAAGGGACAGAGAGTGAGATCACGGGTAAGTTAAAGGGACAGAGAGCTAGATCACGGGGAGGTTAAAGGAACAGAGAGTGAGATCACGGGGAGGTTAAAGGGACAGAGAGTGAGAAGACGGGGAGGTTAAAGGGATAGACACTGAGATCACGGGTAGATTAAAGGAACAGAGTGCTAAATCAGGGAAGTTAAATGGACAGAGAGTGAGATCACTGGGAAGTTAAATGGAAAGAGAAAGATTACGGGGAGGTTAAAGCGACAGAGAGCAAGATCACGGGGAAGTTAAAGGGGCAGAGAGTGAGATCACGGGAGGTTAAAAGGACAGAGAGTGAGATCACGGGGAGGTTAAATGGACAGAGGGTGAGATCACGGGGACGTTAAAGGGACAGAGAGTGGGATCACGGGGAGGTTAAATGGAAGAGGGTGAGATCACGGGGAGGTTAATGGGACAGAGATTGAGATCAGGGACAGTTATAGGGACAGAGAGTCAGATCAGGGACAGTTAAAGGGACTGAGAAGGAGATCAGGGGGACACTTAAAGGGACAAAGAGTGATATCAATGACAGCTGAAGGGACAGAGAGAGAGCAGGGACTATTATAGGGACAGAGAGTGAGATCGGGGGCCAGTTAAAGGGACTGAGAGTGGTATCAAGGCAACAGTTAAAGGGACAGAGATTGAGATCAGGGGGTCAGTTAAAAGAACAGAGAATGAGATGAGGGGAGGTTAAAGGGACAGAGTGAGATCACGGGAAGGTTAAAGGGACAGGGAGTGAGATTACGGGGAGGTTAAAGGGACAGAGACTGAGATCACGGGGAGGTTAAAGGGACAGAGAGTGAGATCACGGGGAGGATAAAGGGACATAGAGTGAGATCAGGGGGAGGTTAAAGGGACGGAGAGTGAGATCACGGGGAAGATAAAGGGACAGAGAGTGAGATCAGGGACAGTTATAGGGACAGAGAGTCAGATCAGGGACAGTTAAAGGGACTGAGAAGGAGATCAGGGGAACACTTAAAGGGACAAAGTGTGATATCAATGACAGCTGAAGGGACAGAGAGAGAGCAGGGACTATTATAGCGACAGAGAGTGAGATCGGGCGCCAGTTAAAGGGATTGAGAGTGCTATCAAGGGAACAGTTAAAGGGACAGAGATTGAGATCAGGGGTTCAGTTAAAAAGCAGAGAATGAGATGAGGGGAGGTTAAAGGGACAGAGACTGAGATCACGGGGAGGTTAAAGGGACGGAGAGTGAGATCACGGGGAGGATAAAGGGACAGAGAGTGAGATCAGGGGGCGGTTAAAGGGACGGAGAGTGAGATCACGGGGAGGATAAATCGACAGAGAGTGAGATCACGGGGTGTTTAGAGTGAAAGTGTGATATCAGAGGGAGGCTAAAGTGACAGAGAGGGAAATCACGGGGAGGTTAAAGGGACAGAGATTGAGATCACGGGGAGGTTAATGGGACAGAGAGTGAGATCACGTGGAGGTGAAAGGGACAGAGATTGAGATCACGGGGAGGTTAAAGGGACTGTGAATGAGATCACGGGGTGGTTAAAGGGACAGAGAGTAAGATCACGGGGCGGTTAAAGGGACAGAGAGTGAGATCACGGGGAGGTTAAATGGACAGAGAGTGAGATCACGGGGAGGTTAAATGGACCGAGGGTGAGATCAGGGGAATGTTAAAGGGACAGACTGTGAGATCATGGGGAGGTTAAAGGGTCTGAGAGTGATATCAAGGGGAGGTTAAAGGGACAGAGTGTGAGATCACGGGGAGGTTAAAGGGACAGAGGCTGAGATAACTGGAATGTTAATGGGACAGAGATTGAGATTAGGGACAGTTATAGGGACAGAGAGTCAGATCAGGGACAGTTAAAGGGACTGAGAAGGAGATCAGGGGGACACTTAAAGGGACAAAGAGTGATATCAGCGACAGCTGAAGGGACAGAGAGAGAGCAGGGACTATTATAGGGACAGAGTGTGAGATCGGGGGCCAGTTAAAGGGACTGAGAGTGCTATCAAAGGAACAGTTAAATGGACAGAAATTGAGATCAGGGAAGGTTAAAGGGACAGAGTGAGATCACGGGAATGTTAAAGGGAGAGAGAGTGAGATCACGGGGAGGTTAAAGGGACAGAGGGTGATTTCACGGGGAGGTTAAAGGGACAGTGAGTGAGATCACGGGGAGGTTAAAGGGACAGAGAGTGAGACCACGGGGAGGTTAAAGGGACAGAGAGTGAGATAATGGGGAGGTTAAAGGGACAGAGAGTTAGATCACGGGGAGGTTAAAGGGACAGAGATTGAGATCACAAGGAGTTTAAATGGACAATGAGTGGGATCACGGGCAGGTTAAAGGGAGAGAGAGTGAGATCACGTAGAGTTTAAAGTGAATGAGAGTGACATCATGGGGTGGTCACAGCGACAGAGATTGAGATCATGGGGTGGTTAAAACGACAGAGTGTGAGATCAGGGGACGTTTAAAGGGAAAGAGAGTGAGATAACGGGAAGTTTAACGGGACAGAGAGTGAGCGCACGGGGAGGTTAAAGTGACAGAGAGTTAGATGACGGGGATGTTAAATGGACAGAGTGTGAGATCACGAGGACGTTAAAGGATCAGAGTGCGAGATCACGTGGACGTTAAAGGGACAGAGACTGAGATCACAGGAAGGTTAAAGGGACGGAGAGTGAGATCAGGGGGAGGTTAACAGGACAGAGAGTGAGATCACGGGGTGTTTAAAGTGACAGAGAATGATATCAGAGGGAGGTTAAAGGGAAAGAGAGGGAAATCACGGGGAGGTTGAAGGGACAGAGAGTGAGATCACGGGGAGGTTAAAGGGACAGTGAGTGAGATCACGTGGAGGTGAAAGGGACAGAGAATGAGATCACAGGGAGGTTAAAGGGACAGAGAGTGAGATCACGGGGAGGTTAAAGGGACAGAGAGTGAGATCACGGGGAGGTTAAAGGGACAGAGAGTGAGATCACGGGGAGGTTAAAGGGACAGAGAGTGAGATCACGGTGAGGTTAATAGGACAGAAAGTGAGATCACGGGAATGTTAAAGGGACAGACTGTGAGATCATGGGGATGTGAAAGGGACAGAGAGTGATATCACGGGGACGTTAAAGGGACAGAGAGTGTGATAACGGGGAGGTAAAATGGCCAGAGGGTGAGATCACGGGAATGTTAAAGGGACAGACTGTGAGATCATGGGGAGGTTAAAGGGACTGAGTGTCGTATCAAGGGAACTGTTAAAGGGACAGAAATTGAGATCAGGGGGACAGTTAAAGGAACAGATAATGAGATCAGGGAAGGTTAAAGGGAGAGATTGAGATTACGGGGAGGTTAAAGCGACAGAGAGAGATTACGGGAGGTTAAAGGGACAGAGAGTGAGATTACGGGGAGGTTAAAGGGACAGAGACTGAGATCACGGGGAGGTTAAAGGGACGGAGAGTGAGATCACGGGGAGGATAAAGGGACAGAGAGTGAGATCAGGGGGAGGTTAACAGGACAGAGAGTGAGATCACGGGGTGTTTAAAGTGACAGGGTGATATCAGAGGGAGGTTAAAGGGACAGAGTGGAAAATCACGGGGAGGTTAAAGGGACAGAGAGTGAGATCACGGGGAGGTTAATGGGACAGAGAGTGAGATCACGGGGAGGTTAAATGGACAGAGAGTGAGATCACGGGGAGGTTAAATGGACCGAGGGTGAGATCACGGGAATGTTAAAGGGACAGACTGTGAGATCATGGGGACGTTAAAGAGACAGAGAGTTATATCACGGGGACGTTAAAGGGACAGAGAGTGTGATCACGGGGAGGTTAAATGGACAGATGGTGAGATCAGGGGAATGTTAAAGGGACAGACTGTGAGATCATGGGTAGGTTAAAGGGACTGAGAGTGAGGTCACGGGGAGGTTAAAGGGACAGAGACTGAGATCACGGGGAGGTTAAAGGGACAGATGGTGAGATCACGGGGAGGTTAAATGGTCCGAGAGTGAGATCATCGGGGACAATTAAAGGGACAGAGTGTGAGATTAGGGCATTAGTGAAAGGGACAGAGAGTGAGATCAGGGGGACAGTTAAAGGGTCAGAAAATGAGATCACGGGGATAGTTAAAGTGACAGAGAGTGAGATCAGGGGGAGGTTAAAGGGACAAAGAGTGAGATCACGGGGAGGTTAAAGGGACAGAGAATGAGATCACGGGGAGGTTAAAAGGATAGAGAATGAGATCTTGGCGAGGTTAAAAGGACAGAGAGTGAGATCACAGGGGCTTTTAAGGGACAGAGAGTGAGATCACAGGTAGGTTAAAGGGACAGAGGGTTAGATCACGGGGAGGTTAAAGGGACAGAGAGTGAGATCACGGGGAGGTTAAAGGGACAGAGAGTGAGATCACGGGGAGGTTAAAGGGACAGAGAGTGAGATCACGGGGAGGTTAAAGGGACAGAGAGTGAGATCACGTGGAGGTTAAAGGGACAGAGAGTGAGATCACGGTGAGGTTAATAGGACAGAAAGTGAGATCACGGGAATGTTAAAGGGACAGACTGTGAGATCATGGGGAGGTGAAAGGGACAGAGAGTGATATCACGGGGACGTTAAAGGGACAGAGAGTGTGATAACGGGGAGGTAAAATGGCCAGAGGGTGAGATCACGGGAATGTTAAAGGGACAGACTGTGAGATCATGGGGAGGTTAAAGAGACTGAGTGTCGTATCAAGGGAACTGTTAAAGGGACAGAAATTGAGATCAGGGGGACAGTTAAAGGAACAGATAATGAGATCAGGGAAGGTTAAAGGGAGAGATTGAGATTACGGGGAGGTTAAAGCGACAGAGAGAGATTACGGGAGGTTAAAGGGACAGAGAGTGAGATTACGGGGAGGTTAAAGGGACAGAGACTGAGATCACGGGGAGGTTAAAGGGACGGAGAGTGAGATCACGGGGAGGATAAAGGGACAGAGAGTGAGATCAGGGGGAGGTTAACAGGACAGAGAGTGAGATCACGGGGTGTTTAAAGTGACAGAGTGATATCAGAGGGAGGTTAAAGGGACAGAGTGGAAAATCACGGGGAGGTTAAAGGGACAGAGAGTGAGATCACGGGGAGGTTAATGGGACAGAGAGTGAGATCACGGGGAGGTTAAATGGACAGAGAGTGAGATCACGGGGAGGTTAAATGGACCGAGGGTGAGATCACGGGAATGTTAAAGGGACAGACTGTGAGATCATGGGGACGTTAAAGAGACAGAGAGTTATATCACGGGGACGTTAAAGGGACAGAGAGTGTGATCACGGGGAGGTTAAATGGACAGATGGTGAGATCAGGGGAATGTTAAAGGGACAGACTGTGAGATCATGGGTAGGTTAAAGGGACTGAGAGTGAGGTCACGGGGAGGTTAAAGGGACAGAGACTGAGATCACGGGGAGGTTAAAGGGACAGATGGTGAGATCACGGGGAGGTTAAATGGTCCGAGAGTGAGATCATCGGGGACAATTAAAGGGACAGAGTGTGAGATTAGGGCATTAGTGAAAGGGACAGAGAGTGAGATCAGGGGGACAGTTAAAGGGTCAGAAAATGAGATCACGGGGATAGTTAAAGTGACAGAGAGTGAGATCAGGGGGAGGTTAAAGGGACAAAGAGTGAGATCACGGGGAGGTTAAAGGGACAGAGAATGAGATCACGGGGAGGTTAAAAGGATAGAGAATGAGATCTTGGCGAGGTTAAAAGGACAGAGAGTGAGATCACAGGGGCTTTTAAGGGACAGAGAGTGAGATCACAGGTAGGTTAAAGGGACAGAGGGTTAGATCACGGGGAGGTTAAAGGGACAGAGAGTGAGATCACGGGGAGGTTAAAGGGTCAGAGAGTGAGATGTCGGGGAGGTTAAATGGACGGAGAGTGAGATCACGGACAGGTTAAAGGGACATAAAGTGAGATCTCGGGGAGGTTAGAAGGACAGAGAGTGAGATCACGGGGAGGTTAAAGGGACAGAGAGTGAGATGACGGGGAGGTTAAAGGGACAGAGAGTGAGATCAGGGGGCGTTTAAAGGGACAGAGAGTGAGATCACGGGGAGTTTAAAGGGACAGTGAGTGAGATCACGGGTAGGTTAAAGGGACAGAGAGTGAGATCAGAGGGTGTTTAAAGGGACAGAGAGTGAGAGCACGGTGAGGTTAAAGGGACAGAGAGTGAGATCACGGGGAGTTTAAAGGGACAGAGAGTGAGAGCACGGTGAGGTTAAAGGGACAGAGAGTGAGATCACGGGGATGTTAATGGGACAGAGAGTGAGATCACAGGTAGGTTAAAGGGACAGAGAGTGAGAGCACGGTGAGGTTAAAGGGACAGAGAGTGAGATCACGGGGATGTTAATGGGACAGAGAGTGAGATCACGGGGATGTTGAAGGGACAGAGAGTGAGATCACGGGGTGGTTAAAGGGACTGAGAGTGAGATCACGGGGATGTTAAAGGGACTGAGAGTGAGATCACGGGGTGGTTAAAGGGACTGAGAGTGAGATCTCGGGGAGTTTGAAGGGACTAATGCGAAATGAAAGCAGTAAAAATGGGAAAGGGTTTTGCACCGACGTGGACACCAGCAAAACTCCGAGCGACCGACCATTGAAAAAGGTGGAGGGTTGTTTTAGCCCCAGGAGCGGACACCTAATGAAACTTTGCAAAGGGAGATTTAAACAGGCTCCCAGGCAAATATCGCCATTCAATGAAGTCTACAGCGTAGCAGAGCCCGAAACAACCAATCCTGACATTCATTCCTTATTCAACACCAAAGCTGGAGAGACAGAGGCAATTCTTGTCCCAGCGCCAGTGACCGGTCAATCCCTGAGGAACGGAAGTGGACACGGGTGTGTTTTCAGGGAACATGCTTTCCGATATTTAAATAAAGGTGATCGACAGTTACATCTGGAACAAACATCTGGCCAGTCGGAAAGGTTCCCAGGCGAAGGAGTCCAGGATAAAGGTATCAGCAGAGAAAACTTCATTATCGACACCGATCGACACAACTCCCAGTGATGGGGGCAGGAGATGAAGGACCAAGCCTTTCGACAGAGTAAGATAGTCAGGAGCTTTTTCCCAGGGTGGGAGAGTCAATGACTAGGGGTACATAGATTTAAGGTGAGAGGAGGAAACTATAGAGGATGATGTGCTGGGGTAAGTTTTTTACACAGAGGGAATTCGCTGCCAGAGGAGGTGGTGGAAGCAGGTACGATAGTGGGGTTTAAGAGGCAGCTTGAGCAATCCATGAATAGGATGGGAATAGAGGGGATACCGACACCGGGAAGTGCGAAATGTTTTAGTTTGACGGGCAATGTGATTGGCGCAGGCTTGGAGGGCCGAAGGGCCTGTTCCTGTGCTGTACTTTTCCTTTGCTATTTGATCTCGGGGGTGGTCGGTTGAAAGGGGTGAAATTCAACTGGTCCGAAACTCTCCAGTTGTGACTCTCTGTGACTGTCAGAGCTGCTAAAGAAATGTGAGCCTGTCTCCAAGGACAGGGAACTGGGGGGAACAATCCAAAGCCTCCAGGCCCAGATTCACGTGGACCCAGGAGCAACTCCCTCGCTACCTGAAGCCAAGACCGGCGCTGAGCTCCCTGAGAGAGAAGGTTGATGCTGAGCTGAGCCAGCCAGAGAGGCTGTTGCGGGGGGGACAGAAAAGCCGTTCAGTTCTGAAGAGTGGGCAGCACAACCCAGTCCCTGTCCTTAAACCAGATCAGCCCTGTGTTGGGGGGAGACTGTAAACTAACGGTCAACAGAGCAGCCAAACTGCACAGGTCCCCTATTCCCCAAGATTGACCACCTCTACACCAAACTAGCAGGAAGGACAACGTCTACAAAGCCCCACATGAGTCACACGTATCAGATAGGTGGAGGGACAGGTAGTATTGAGGAGGCGGGGAGGCTGCAGAAGGATTTGGACAGGTTAGGAGAATGGGCAAAGAAGTGGCAGATGGAATACAACGTGGGCAAGTGTGAGGTCCATGCACTTTGGGAGGAAGAATAGAGGCATAGACTATTTTCTAAATGGGGAGAGAATTCAGAAATCTGGAGTGCAAAGGGACTTGGGAGTCCTAGTCCAGGATTCTCTTAAGGTTAATTTGCAGGTTGAGTCGATAGTTAGGGAGGCAAATGCAATGTTGGCATTTATTTGGAGAGGACTAGAATATAAAAGCAGGGATGTGCTGCAGAGGCTTTAAAAGGCTCTGGTCAGACCACATTGAGAATATTGTGAGCAATTTTGGGCCCCGTATCTCAGGAAGGATGTGCTGTCCCTGGAGAGGGTCCAGAGGAGGTTCACGAGAACGATCCCAGGAACGAAAGGCTTAACATATGAGGAACGTTTGAGGACTCTGGGTCTATGCTCGATGGAGTTTAGAAGGATGAGGGGGGGATCTGATTGAAACTTACAGAATACTGAAAGGCCTGGATAGAGCGGACGTGGGGGAAGATGTTTCCATTAGTAGGAGAGACTAGGACCCGAGGGCACAGCCTCAGAGTAAAGGGAAGACCTTTTAGAACAGAGATGAGGAGAAACTTCTTTAGCCAGAGAGAGTGGTGAATCTATGGAATTCATTGCCACAGAAGGCTGTGGAGGGCCAGGTCATTGAGTGTATTTAAGACCGAGATAGATAGGTTCTTGATTGGTAAGGGGATCAAAGGTTACGGGAAGAAGGCGGGAGAATGGGGTTGAGAAACTTATCAGCCATGATTGAATGGCAGGAGCAGACTGGATGGGCCGAATGGCCTCATTTCTGCCCCTGTGTCTTATGGTCTAATCCTTGTGCTGTTGTGTTAGGGAGTGCGGCGCGCGTGGAGGGCGAGATTCCTCTGGAGTTCCCGGCCCAGCAACCCTCCCTCCCTCCCTCCCTCCGGCCAGGCTGGATGACCCCGCTGGCCATCTCTCTCCCCTCCCCCAACAAACACCCCCCCTCCCCCAACTCTCTCTCTCTCCTGCCACCCATGGGATCTCGCACAGCGGCCACGTGGTTGGGGTCGGTTGGCGCGCCGGATGGTGATGGGGGTGAGTGACGGTGATGTGGGTGAGTGACGGTGATGTGGGTGAGTGACGGTGATGGGGGTGAGTGACGGTGATGGGGGTGAGTGACGGTGATGGGGGTGAGTGACGGTGATGGGGGTGAGTGACGGTGATGTGGGTGAGTGACGGTGATGGGGGTGAGTGACGGTGATGGGGGTGAGTGACGGTGATGGGGGTGAGTGACGGTGATGGGGGTGAGTGACGGTGATGGGGGTGAGTGACGGTGATGTGGGTGAGTGACGGTGATGTGGGTGAGTGACGGTGATGGGGGTGAGTGACGGTCATGGGGGTGAGTGACGGTCATGGGGGTGAGTGACGGGGTGAGTGACGGTGATGGGGGTGAGTGACGGTGATGGGGGTGAGTGACGGTGATGGGGGTGAGTGACGGTGATGTGGGTGAGTGACGGTGATGGGGGTGAGTGACGGTGATGGGGGTGAGTGACGGTGATGCGGGTGAGTGACGGTGATGGGGGTGAGTGACGGTGATGGGGGTGAGTGACGGTGATGCGGGTGAGTGACGGTGATGGGGGTGAGTGACGGTGATGGGGGTGAGTGACGGTGATGGGGCTGAGTGACGGTGATGTGGGTGAGTGACGGTGATGGGGGTGAGTGACGGTGATGTGGGTGAGTGACGGTGATGGGGGTGAGTGACGGTGATGGGGGTGAGTGACGGTGATGGGGGTGAGTGACGGTGATGGGGGTGAGTGACGGTGATGTGGGTGAGTGACGGTGATGGGGGTGAGTGACGGTGATGGGGGGGTGGGTGGGGTGGGGGGTGGGTGGTTGGGGGCGTGGGGAGGGTCAGGAGGACCCCTCAACCAAATAAAAACTGCCAATCCCTCATCTCACCCACCCCAATCTCCCCTTGTGACGTCACAAGGGGTGGGGGCGTGTTCTCGCCGGGGGCCCCGCCCCCCACACCGCCCACGAGCCCACGGGTCCCACCCTCAACCCCTTGAACCAATCAGCACACAGCTCCTCCCCCCAACCCTCCCCTGATTGGCTGGATCGGGTTGTGACCTCACAATGGGGAAGGGGCGGGGCGGGAAGCCGCTGGCCTTTATAAAGGGGGTGGGGCCGGCCAAAGCCCCGCCCATCGCGCAGTCAATGCCCCGCCCCGCTCCTGGGCTGGTTTGGCGGAGAAGGGGTGAGGAGCCGCCGGGTGTGCGGGGCGAGAGAGAGAGAGAGAGAGACGGAGGGAGAAGAGGCGCAAATCCCGCCCGCCGCGGCCGCCCCGCCCGCCGCATCCTGAATTCCGGCTACATGGGGG